>NC_057813.1:307319239-307619239 GCF_018294505.1 Triticum aestivum | reverse complement strand
GGGAGAAGGGTTTCCCCTCTGGTCCTTGGCTCCCATGGCGTGGGAGGGGCAAGAGCCCCTCCGAGATTGGATCTATCTCTTTGTCTCTCTCTATTTCTGTGTTCTAAGATTCTGCCCTGGCACCGTTTCTTTTATATCCGGAGATCCGTAACTCCGATTGGATTGAAACCTTCACCCGGATCTTTTTCCAAAAATTAGCTTTCTTGCGGCCAAAGAAGGGCATCAACCGCCTTATGAGGGGCCCATGAGGGTGGGGGGCGTGCCCACCTGGAGTGGGCGTGGGCCCCTGTCTCGTGGCCACCTCGAGCACCGTCTCGCGTTGATTTTACTTCCCAAAAATCACAAATATTCTAAAATAATTCTCCATCCGTTTTTATCCCGTTTGTACTCCGTTTGATATGGGTTTTCTGTGAAACATAAAACATGCAACAGACAGGAACTGGCACTGGGCACTGGATCAATATGTTAGTCCCAAAAATAATATAAAAAGTTGCCAAAAGTGTATGAAAGTTGAATAATATTGGCATGGAACAATAAAAAATTATAGATACGACGGAGACATATCAACATCCCCAAGCTTAATTCCTGCTCGTCCTCGAGTAGGTAAATGATAAAAAAGATAATTTTTGATGTGGAATACTACCTAGCATAATGTTGACCATATGTCTAATCAAGGCATGCATATTAAGACACGAGTGATTCAAAGCAATGGTCTATCATTTGACATAAAAACAATAATACTTAGGGCATCCCAACAAACAATCATGTCTTTCAAAATATCAATGCTTCGAAATGTTATCCCTACAAAATCATATAGTCTTGTATGCTCCCTTTTCTAAACACAAGGTACCCCTCATGCCTATCCCAGTGTCAGCCAAGCAATTGTTTCATACTTTAGCATTCTCAAACTTTTTCAACTCTCACGCAATACATGAGCGTGAGACATGGATATAGCACTATAGGTGGAATAGAATATGATGGTGGGGGTTATGTGGAGAAGACAAGAAGGGAGAAAGTCTCACATCGACGCGGCTAATCAACAGGCTATGGAGATGCCTCTCAATTGATGTCAATGCAAGGAGTAGGGATTGCCATGCAACGGATACACTAGAGCTATAAGTGTATCAAAGCTCAAACTGAAAACTAAGTGGGTGTGCATCCAACTTGCTTGCTCATGAAGACCTAGGGCATTTGAGGAAGCCCATCGTTGGAATAAACAAGCCAAGTTCTATAATGAAAATTCCCACTAGTATATGAAAGTGACAACATAGGAGACTCTCTATATGAAGAACATGGTGCTACTTTGAAGCACAAGTGTGGGCTTCTTTGGGTGGGCTTCTTTGGCCCCCTTTTTTATTTAGGCTTCTTTGGCCTCTTTTTTTTTTTCTTTTTTTTATGGGGCAATGCTCTATAATGATGAAGGTTAAAAACAAAGGCACATTAAATAATGTATGAGTTGGAGGGTTACTCTCATTAGAAGGTGGGCACGGGTAGCTAATCCGCTCTTCCTCCTTTTGTTCTTTGCTCTCCTCATCATCTTTTTCATCCAATGAGCTCACAGTTTCATTAATTTCTTCTTCCACAGCTTCCTACAAAATATTAGTCTTTTCTTGGACAGCGGAGACTTCCTCAATAAATGCATCAATATTGTAATTGTATTCATAAGTCTTATAACAATATTTAAGTATAGAAAAATTTTCAGGTCTATAAACTGAATCATCAAAATCATCAAACACTTTAAACATAGATTCAATCTCATAAGCACCCATAAAAGCAACAAATTCTTCTATTTGCTCCACATCATAGTAATCATATGCACCATTAGCATAAGAAGCTAAGGTTTTATTATCATTGAATTTGCATGAAAAGGGAAGGTGTGTGTTCGGGGATCAGTTGTTCGGTGGGGGGTGGAGGTCGCACGAAGAGCGGATCGAGGCGAAGCACACGAGCAGTTTACCCAGCTTCGGAGCTCTCCGGAGAGATAATACTCGTACTGCTGCTTGTTTGATTCTATTGTGTTCTTGCTCGAGAGAGAGCTAAGTGTTTTTCTGGCTTCCGAATGATCCGAACCCCCTCTATGTTACGCATGGGCCTCCTTTAATATGCTAAAGGGGTCACCGACAGGTGGCAACGCAGAGAAGGGTACAAATGTAAAAAGAGAGGTGGTTGGTATAGTTACTTGTACAGTATTTCCTACCTAACCCTGACGGCAGGGGACAAGGGCATTAAATGCCCGTCTGTGTAGCCCAAACAGTGCAAAAAAGGACCGTCAGGGGCGCCACCGCTCGCCATGATGGCGATCTTATCAGCTTCGCATGCCACCGCGCACCGCTGGCTGCACAGCCTCCTGCCACGCGCGCCTGGAAAGGCCCCCAGAGCGACACGTTGGTGGATGCGCTGGAGCGTGGGCACAGAGTGGCCGCCTGCCGCGGCAAGCGCCTTGCCGCGGCCGTTGCCTTGTCGGGTCCGGAAGCTTGTCGCTCACCGGGCCTTGCCGGGACGCGCGGCGCGTCGCGGTAAGTTCCTTGAAATGCCTTGGTTGGCCTTCCCGGCAAGCTCCTCTTGCCGGGGCCTTGTCTCCTGGGCTTAAATACTTTGTTATTGAATGGCTCCAAAGGAACCACGGAGGATCTTGGCGGTCGCCCGGCAAGCCTTGCCGCGAGGTGCTGCAACTGCCCGTGCACAAGTTCGGGGTACTAGGGTACCCCTATTCTAGTACACCGACAGGAGCCCCCGGGCCTGGGCCATACACGGTGCCGAGCGCTGTTGGGCCAGGCCCAAAACAGGGCACGGGCACACGCGGCCTGGGCCATGCCGTATCTTACTCCGTATCCACCGCGCCCTCCCCAACAGCACGCGTCGAATGCGACGTCGTGGGAGAGATCGTGGGTGGATTCTTTATTCGGAAGGGCGAAACATCCGCCCCCTCCCTCTTTATAAGCAGGGGAAACAGGGGCAGTTCGTTCCCCCCCCCCCGCTGGTTGCTACTACTCCATCTTCGTAAACCTCCGCCGCTCCCCCCTTCTTCTCGAAGCCGAGAGAGAGCAGCGCTCCACCCCCCATTGCCACCAGCATCACCAACGCCGTCGACCTCCCCCACCACCTCCGCCATGGCTCCATAGGTGTTCGTGGATCAGTTTCCCCGACATCTTTGGCGCACATGCTGGTCTTGAGCGCCCCGGGATCCACCAGCTCGATCTTGGCCCAACAAGCGTATGGTACTGCGAGTACCATGACGCTGTCGGTCCTGCGCCTCCTGAGATGGGCGCGGAACAAGCGCGGACGTCGAGGTCTGCGCCGCCTTGCCCTTGGACCTGGCAGCGTCGTGAGCTTCCTCGTCGACGTCCGTCCTTCCGCCGATGTCTACCCCACCACCCGTTTGCTCCGGTGGCGGTGGGATCGACGTGGACGGAACAGCTGCCTCTGAAGCCTTCTTCTTCGGTGGCATGTTGATGAAGGAAAATGAAGATCTAGCTCGTGTGAATGCCGGATCAGGTTCACGCAATCTCGACGCCCCCCTACCTGGCACGCCAAAGATGTCGGGGAAACTGATCCACGAACACCTATGGGGCCGGCGGACCGGGCCCCTTTCGGTTCGGCGAGGGGCGGAGGTCGCACGAAGAGCGGATCGAGGCGAAGAACACGAGCAGTTTACCCAGCTTCGGAGCTCTCCGGAGAGATAATACTCCTACTGCTGCTTGTTTGATTCTATTGTGTTCTTGCTCGAGAGAGAGCTAAGTGTTTTTCTGGCTTCCGAACGATCCGAACCCCCTCTACGTTACGCATGGGCCTCCTTTTATATGCTAAAGGGGTCACCGACAGGTGGCAACGCAGAGAAGGGTACAAATGTAAAAAGAGAGGTGGTTGGTACAGTTACTTGTACAGTATTTCCTACCTAACCCTGACGGCAGGGGACAAGGGCATTAAATGCCCGTCTGTGTAGCCCAAACAGTGCAAAAAAGGACCGTCAGGGGCGCCACCGCTCGCCACGATGGCGATCTTGTCAGCTTCGCATGCCACCGCGCACCGCTGGCTGCACAGCCTCCTGCCACGCGCGCCTGGAAAGGCCCCCAGAGCGACACGTTGGTGGATGCGCTGGAGCGTGGGCACAGAGTGGCCGCCTGCCGCGGCAAGCGCCTTGCCGCGGCCGTTGCCTTGTCGGGTCCGGAAGCTTGTCGCTCACCGGGCCTTGCTGGGACGCGCGGCGCGTCGCGGTAAGTTCCTTGAAATGCCTTGGTTGGCCTTCCCGGCAAGCTCCTCTTGCCGGGGCCTTGTCTCCTGGGCTTAAATACTTTGTTCTTGAATGGCTCCAAAGGAACCACAGAGGATCTTGGCGGTCGCCCGGGAAGCCTTGCCGCGAGGTGCTGCAACTGCCCGTGCACAAGTTCGGGGTACTAGGGTACCCCTATTCTAGTACACCGACAGTGTGGAGCCTTCATCCTAGAGCAACAAGTATAATCATAACTCAAGCATAGTTTCCTAGCATACCAACGCAACATAGAAATTTGATCCCATAATAGTTTCCCTTTTTGTGTCAAGCGATAATCCAAGTATTCACGTTGATACAACATGTCTCCCATAACAAAGTTGAATGGGGTTTTCTCAGGATTATCAAAGTAGTACATAATTTCTGTCACGTAACGAGCATCGAGGGTTTTAGGAGGTTCCCCATCTCGATGAGTAGCAAGTACACCTAATTTTTTTGGTATTTCTTGTTCCATATCCATTACTAAAGATAGAGAACAACTAAGAACAGCAAATAAAAATTACTTAGTGATAAAGCAAACAAGCACACACGAGAATATTCACCCCACACTATGACTCCCCCGGCAACGGCGCCAGAAAAAGGTCTTGATAACCCGCAAGTATACGGGATCAGTTGTAGCCTCTTTCGATAAGTAAGAGTGTCGAACCCAACGAGGAGCTAAAGGTAGAACAAATATTCCCTCAAGTTCTATCGACCACTGATACAACTCTATGCACGCTTAACGTTCGCTTTACCTAGAACAAGTATGAAACTAGAAGTACTTTGTAGGTGTTGTTGGATAGGTTTGCAAGATAATAAAGAGCACGTAAATAAAAAGTAGGGGCTGTTTAGATAAAGAAGCACTAAAGTAAATATAGCGAGTGTGGAAAAGTGGTGGTAGGAGTTGTGAAATTGTCCCTAAGCAATTGACTACGTTACTTGACCGGTAATCACTATTGCAATTTTATTGGAGGGAGAGGCATAATCTAACATACTTTCTCTTCTTGGATCATATGCACTTATGATTGGAACTCTAGCAAGCATCCGCAACTACTAAAGATCATTAAGGTAAAACCCAACCATAGCATTAAAGTATCAAGTCCCCTTTATCCAATACGCAAACAACCTACTTAATCGGGTCTGTGCTTCTGTCACTCACGCCACCCACCATAAGCAAATCATAAACATATTGCAAACCCTACAACGGGAATCCCTCACGCTTGCGCAACACGAAGGGCACAATAGGACATCACCAATAATAAACATGCAATTCAAACCAATCATAGCAATTCATCATTCACCGACAGGAACATGAAAATCTACTCAGACAACATAGGATGGCAACACATCATTGGATAATAATATGAAGCATAAAGCACCATGTTCAAGTAGAGGGTACATCGGATTGCGGGAGAGTGGACCATTCTAGATAGAAGGGGGAAGCTGGTGGAGATGTTGGTGAAGATGATGGAGGTGTTGCTGAAGATCGCGGTGATGATGATGGCCCCCGGCAGTGCTCCGGCGCCACCAGAAGCAAGGGGGAGAGAGCCCCCCTTCTTCTTCTTCTTCCTTGACCTCCTCCCTAGATGGGAGAAGGGTTTCCCCTCCGGTCCTTGGCTCCCATGTCGTGGGAGGGGCGAGAGCCCTTTCGAGATTGGATCTATCTCTCTGTCTCTCTCTGTTTCTGCGTTCTCGGATTCTGCCCGGGCACCGTTTCTTTTATATCCGAAGATACGTAACTCCGATTGGATTGAAACCTTCATCCAGATCTTTTTCCAAAAATTAGCCTTATTGCGGCCAAACAAGGGCATCAACCGCCTTACAAGGGGCCCACGAGGGAGGAGGGCACGCCCACTTGGAGTGGGCGTGGGCCCCTGTCTCGTGGCCACCTCGGGCACCGTCTCGCGTTGATTTTACTTCCCAGAAATCACAAATATTCCAAAATAATTCTCCATCCATTTTTATCCCGTTTGGACTCTGTTTGATATGGGGTTTCTGCGAAACATAAAACATGCAACAGACAGGAACTAGCACTGGGCACTGGATCAATATGTTAGTCCCAAAAATAATATAAAAAGTTGCCAAAAGTATATGAAAGTTGAATAATATTGGCATGGAACAATCAAAAATTATAGATACGACGGAGACGTATCAGACAAAAACGATATACCTCCATGTTTGAGACCAATTCGACATATTCATATTGTATACTCCCTCATGCACATTGTCTATCTAGGTCACTCTCTCCAACCCGTCTCACTCTTTCGATCGCATGATGACCCACACTCGCTCAATCTCTCTCCCTTTATCTATGTATCAATTGACCTTGCTTCCTTCCCCCACACAAAATATATCTATATGTCTGTGACTGGATCATCTCTCAAACTCTATCTTATAGCCCTCACCCTTCCCAAAAGCTCAATCGGACAATATCTCTCCTGAGCATATATATCTTTCAAATGAATGCCAGATCACATTCACTTTGACTCTGTATCTATCTGTGTCTCGATTGACCTTGCTTTCTCATGCCGTATCTTCCACACATTGAAACTACCTCTCCATCCCTCGCAGAGGCGGAGCTATTTACATTGCGAGGGGGACTCCAACCTTGGATTAATTTGTGAAGGCATTTATTCCGGTGGGTTTAGATTATATTTTCGTAGCATTCGGCCCACAACTACTCCAAACACCGTTGCAACCCCCGCATCTCCCCCCAATTAATTTCCCTCTCGCTCGGCACCGCTCTCTCACACGTCCTTTCTCACCTTCCACATCGCACCATGGTATTTTTTTGCAAAAAACTCTATTGTGCTCCTTAAGTATTACAAATAAGCTTCAAACTACACACCGGTAGTCCACCTATAATGGAACAAATTTCGACCAATAAACTAAAGTGCTACAAACTACACACCAAGGGGCCCACCTGTCATGGAACAAATTTTGACTCATACATAAATTAAAAATGAAAAAGGACGAGGATTGAACAGGCGACTAGGGCCTTCAAGCCGCACGTCAATAGGCAACATAGTAGAAATGTTTGTTGTAACCCCCTTTGTTGATATAATGTTTTTATATTACCACAACCTATTTAATGGATAACATGTTTTAATATAAATTTTAGTAGATTAGTGGGACCGGCTCGTTAGCACGTACTATTCGCTTTCACTTACTGGTAGGTTCCATGTCTGCTCTCTCTCTCTCTCTCTCTCTCTCTCTCTCTCTCTCTCCTCCCCTTCTACGTTTAGACACACGAGAAAACACGAAGAACATGGGCGCGATGTTGTTGTTGACCATATCTAGACACGTTCACAAGTTATGGCACCAGTTTCACATACTACTAGTATTATACATGTAACAAGTTTAGGAACAAAAGTGACTGTGATGGACAAGTTAGGCTAGTTTTAGTACTATTTATGTACTAAAGCGTAATAATTAAATGTGTAGATAAATAGGTGTATCGCCTAGTGCTCGAACAAGGGGACTGTTCGCACCCTACAAGTATTTGTAATTGATTTCCCAAAAAAATTGGAATTGACGTGGTATTTAATATGAAATGTTTGTGATGAGAAGGAATACATGTCGCTTGATGACATTTTATATTTAATTTGATACGGCTCTAGCAGAACATTCAATCGATCAAGCCATATATTTCATTCAGTTTGACTCCGACTTCACATTCATACGACGATCGAACTAAAATAATGATTGTCGGATATCGGGTTCCGACAAAACCCTTAAGGTTCGAACTCTGGGGTGCGCACGAAGATCTTCTCCCTACCGATACTCGCCCCAAAACCTCGCCGCGAATCTAAGCTAGCATGATGAACAACACAAGAGACACGAGGTTTATACTGGTTCGGGCCACCGTTGTGGTGTAATAACCTAATCTAGTGTGTGGTGTGGTGGATTGCCTCTGGGGCTGATGATGAACAGTACAGAGGAAGAACAGCCTCGCGAGGAGAGGTGTTCTTGTGGTGGTGGTGTTCTCTACTAAGGAAGGATTCGATCAACTTAACTTGTCCCTCCTAGTCTGGTGGCTAGCCCTATTTATAGAGGGGCCCTGGTCCTCTTCCCAAATATTGAGCGGGAAGGAAGCCAACAATGGCTATTTTGAAAGGGACAGCTAGTACAGGCTATCCTGACTAAAGGTGGTCTTCGACTGCCAAAGGCTCTGGTGATGACGTCGTCTTGGGCTCCATGGTGACCTCCGTCCTGCCATCCTGCCGGTCCTGGTCTCGTTGCACTGATACAGAAACCTTTGCTTGATGCCTCGGTACTCCGTGCCTGCGCTTGCCCCCTTTGCACCAAAGAGGAAACGAGGACACTGCGCAGACTGGCGCCCGCCTGGCGCCCGCCTGGTCTTGATCGTCATGGCTTGCGTCATGAGCACCTCGCAAGGTACCCCCTGCCTTGATCTCTTCGTCTCCTCGCGAGCCTGCCTGGTGAGACCGCCCCTGAGGAGGCCTTGTCTCGTCCGCCCCGTGAGGATTGGCCCCTCGCGAGGGTCTTGAGTTAGGGTTGATGAAGACGGGTCGTACTGGGCCACTGCTTGAGCCACACTGCAGGCCGCAGGCAGGCAAGTCTGGGGACCCCCGTTCCCAGAACGCCGACAGTAGCCCCCGGGCCCAAGGAGTGCTCGGACTTGGCTTAGCACCAAAGCCAAAGCGCAAGTGCGGAGCGCCGCGGGCCCCAACAGCCTGCGGCCTTGGTGGTTGATTGGACGTGGGCGTCTCCGCTTCCCCTCGTTGCCTCGGCAACTACCCGATTTGACGAGTCCCTGCTGCATGCAAAAAGAGTCATCATTACTTGTGATCGTGGAGGCCGACGGTTGGCCTCCCTTGGGCTATAAGTATGGAGGGGCGCGAGCCCCCGTTGTCCATCTCTCCTTTCTCCTCCTACTTCTTCTTCCTTACTCCACCTCTGCTCTCGATGCCAATGGCACCAATCCTCTGGTTCTCAGCCGAAGAGAAAGGAAAGGCCCCCCGAGAGGGGCCTGACCTGCTCCCGCCGAAGAAACGGCCGGTCCCGCGCTGTTGCGACGAGGTTGCGACGCCGGAGATGACGAGACCTTGGTGCGAGCGGCCACCTCCCGGGTTCCCGCTGCCCCTATATGCCCGGGCCGAGGGCCCTGGAGAAGAAGGCGTCCAGCGACACCGCCCGCGCCGCAGGCAAGGTCGACGAGCCATGGCGGCCCGCGTCGTCGCCCCTGGAGTCCACGCCACGGACTCCTCTCGTGAGCTCGTGCTCCATGCCATGATGCCTCCAAGCTCCTGCATCCGCTTCCCTCCATTCTTCGCCTTCGAGATGCCGCCAATGGGGCCTCTCGAGATTTGGCTGCAGCATGCTGACTGGGGTGCTCCGGCGACCGGAGCGGAGGTTGAAGTCGTCGCTCCGAGCAAGGTCTTCATGACCCGAGGCTGGAGCGAGGTCGCCCGGGTCTGTCGAACAGGGGGTGCCCTCGTGATTCATTTTGAATACGATGGTGCCTCCTTGATGCTCTTCAAGGTCTTCGACGCAGAAGGCCGCCGGCTGGAGTGCTGCCCCAGGGGAGGCAGCCAGGACATCATCGTGGTAGGGGCTGGGCCTGCCACCTTCTTTTCCAATGGTTCCTCTGGCAGCAGCAGCGATGCTTGGGAGTCCAGCGACTCTCCCGAGCTCTTCGTGACTCCGGAGACAAGCGATGATAGCTAAGTGCCCCCGACCTCGCGTCGTGCCTAGAGCAGGGCCGCTGCGTCAGGCCGCCGACATAGCTGATCTGGATGGGGTTGGCGCCAGCCTCCCGTGGCCCACTGTTGATGATGGCGTCGGCCATGGAGGCGCATGTAGTTAGGGATCCTTAGGATTCGCGCCTTTTGTTCCCTGCGTGGAATCGAGAAAATACCACGTGGGTGCATGTAAAGGGTCCGCAATGTCTTTTGTTGATATTATCCTTATTATGAAGCGGTGAGAATGCTTGTTCTGTCCCGGCTTGGTTCCCCCCTTTCTAGCCTCGTGACAACTTGGTGCTCTACGCTGACTGGTCCTGGTTCCCAGGCAGGCTTCAGCCGTCGCTGGCATGCCAGGTCGCGATGCCGTGGTCAAGGCCAGGAGATGAGCGGCCTGAGGTCTAGTAAGAGCCCCTGAGGCGCGATGCTTAGGAGGTCCCCTTTAGCGCGCAAGCAGCTGCCGAAAGGCGAGAAAGGAAGGCAACGTCGCCGTCATAGAGCCGCATTAAGTGGAGATTTAGGGTCGCATCGATTAGCCGTTCCAGGTGCGAAACTTATCTTGGAGGCATGGAATCATTCCTTCGCGATGCGCCTGACTTGCGCATCGGCAGCTAGGATGTAGCTGGGTTAGGCCTTCGCGAGCTTCCCCCCACTTCTCCTTCGTGGTCTACGTCCTCAGGTCCCGGCCCTCGAGCGAGCTCAGCCGCCGCTGGTATGCCAGGTCGCGATGCCGTGGACAAGGCCAGGGGGTGAGGGCTGGAGAGCCAGTAAGAGCTCCTGAGTCGCGATGCTCAGGAGCCCCCCTTTTAACGTGCAAGCGGATCGTGCAGGAAAGAAAGAGAGAGCTCGTGGTGCCACCCGCTGTAGACCTCAGGAGGTTCCTGCAAACCAACACGAGAAGAGCAGGGGTTGCCATTACGATTGCCGACCAACCATTTGGTTGCTCCGAGAGAGTGGTGAGGGCACTGAAGGCCTGGTGAGGTGACGCTTGCGGGGCTGCCGTGGGATAGAGCTCGACCACTCAGATTTGTCGATGTTGCAAGGATGGACTCTTGCAGAAGCGCTGTGCCAGCGTAAGCAGCTCCAGAGGTAGGTGTCAATCGAGCAGGCGATAATCACAGGCAGGTTCAGCATGAAAGGCAAATCAGCTTAGATAGATGCAGGAGAGATACACGCCGCTGGGTCAGGCCCGAGCGGCTTGGGGGTGATGCAGCCCGAGGGGCGCCCCCAACAAGGTAAACTAAAGACATAAGCAAAAGGGATACATGCCGCAGGGACAGACCCGTGGGGCCTGGGAATGATGCAGCCCTGAGGGCACTCCCAGCTGAAATGAACTCGAAAGATGTCACCTGATACCATTGTAGAGGGGGCGTTGGAGTAGCTGAAGGTGTGTAGTGAAGAGGCTAATCCTCACGAGCCGCCGGAGCGCTGAGCCTCGGGAGGCTCTGGGGGGCCAGGCGGTTCCTCGAGGACCATCTCCATCTCCGCCAGGACCGCGTGATGCCTGGCCTCCTGAGCCGCAAGAATGCTCCGCAGATGGCGCTGGTGAGTAGCAGCCGTGTTCGGCAGGCCGAAAGGCATGCGAACATAGCTGTGCGTCGGACCCTCGCAACGTCCCACGTGCGAAAAACAGAGGCGCTCCTGAGACGCGGCTCGGTTGAGCCCTGGGAAGTCGATGCAGACGTGCAGCCCGCCATCCTTGCCTGGATGGGGAGCTACGCCGGGCAGGCGGCGATTGCCACGTATGATTGTTGATTCCTGAAGCTCTTGAGTAGCCTTGGTGATGAACTCCTGAAGGTTGGGCCTTCCTTTCCCCATGCCTTCCTGAGGGAAACGTGCTGCAAAGCACGCCTCCAAGTGGTGCCCGAATGCCTCCCTCGCGATCTTGGCAAAGTATGAGGCCCTCCAGAAGAGAGCCCCCAAGCCCTGACAGAGGAGGGCGCCGGGCACACCTTCCTAAGCGATGGAGGGAGGCGCCCCTTGCACGGGCGCGGATCCTGATGCGACACCTCCTGAGATGCCAACCTCCTGAGGCCTTGAGACGGGCAATGTCTTCTTCTTCTTGGGTACTGCCTCAGGAGGATTCTCACCCTTGCTGTCTGGGTCCTCGATCGATGCAGCTTGGAAGGCGCGCTCGAGGGAGCACACCGCATCCTTCTCTTTGTAGGGGACTGTGATGATTCCGTCGCTTCCTGGCATCTTGAGGACATTGTAACCATGGTGGGTCACTGCCATGAACTTGGCCAGGGCTGGATACCTGAGGATGGCATTGTATGGCAGGCGAATGTGGGCAATGTCGAAGTCGATGAGCTCCGTATGGTAGTTGTTGCGCTGACCGAAAGTTACAGGGAGGCGGACCTGCCCTATCAGGGTGGTGGAGCCGTCAGTAACTCCCAAGAAAGGCTTGGTAGGCTGAATTTGATCATATGGCACTTGAAGGTTGTTGAACGTCTCGACAGACAGAATGTTGAGTCCTGCGCCGCCGTCGATAAGAGTCCTGGTTACTTGCACATTGCTGATGACTGGGGAACAAAGCATTGGGAGGACTCCAGCTGTAGCCGCACACTTGAGTTGATCTGCTGAGCTGAAAGTGATGGTGCAATTGGACCACCTGAGAGGGCGTGTGGCCTCGAGCTTGGGGAGGACTGCATTCACCTTGCGAGCAAACTGCTTGAAGATGCGCTAAGAAGCTGGTGCCTAGCCGCCGCCCAAGATGCAAGCGATAGCACGTGGCTCCTGGAAGCCCCCAGCCCCCTCGTCCTGGTGGTGGTCATCATTCCTTCTTGGCGGTGGAGGCAGAGGAGGAAGGCCTGCATTGCCCTGCTGGCGATCCTCACGTGGCTGATCCCTCCAGGCTCCCTCACGAGGCTGGTCCTGCCGGCGATCCTCGCGAGGTCTGTCACGCGACTCCTGGCGAGGGCCTCGGTCGTCCCATCATCCTCCACCTCTTCCTCCTCCTCGGCCATAGCCCTGGTCATTGCGCTCGGGGCGTCGACCGATGCGTCCTTCTCGAACGGTTTGAGCTCCTGGCATTCGTTGGTGTTGTGGGTGTAGAGGTTGTGGTAGGCGCAGAATCGGCTACCCTTGGACGACTCCGGCTGGTCCCTGCCGTGCTTCGTGTCTGGTTCCGCTGCGAGCACGGCCGCTCCTTTGCGCTTCACGTCCTTGGCCTTGGCCTTCTTCTCTTCTGGGTCAGCGGCTGGAAGCTCGAGAAGGGAGAGGCGCCCCTCCTCAGCTCTTGCGCACTTGGTCGCCAGGTTGAAAAGCTCTAGAGATGTGCACAGATCCTCGTGGATGGCGAGATCCTCCTTCATCTTGATGTCGCGGACGCCATCAGAAAACGCTGAGATGATGGCCTCGTGCGTCACCTTGGGGATCTTGAGGCGAACACTGTTGAAATGCTGGATGTATTTCTGCAGGGTCTCTCCGGGCTACTGCTTGATGCAACGCAGGTCACCCGCGGCCGGAGGGCGGTCGCGAGTGCCCTGGAAGTTGGCGATGAAACGGCTACGCATCTCGTCCCAAGAGGAGATCGAGCCGGGTGGCAGGTTCAGGAGCCAGGTGCGGGCACCATCCTTGAGCGCCATGGGGAACCAGTTTGCCATGACCTTTTCATCTCTGTTGACCGCCTCGATGCCCAACTCGTAGATCTACAAGAACTCCATGGGGTCGGCGGTGCCGTCATAGCGAGGATGCAGATCCGACTTGAACTTGCCTGGCCAGGCGACGCTGCGCAGCTCGGTAGTGAAGGCACGACAACCTGCTGTTGCCACCGGAGCTTTTTGCAGACGCGGGGCTTGCTCTTAATGGTTTCCGCGTGCCGCTGCCAGGGGAAGCACAGGGTCTTGGTGTGCTGGTGCAGGGATGCGGTCTTGCCATCCTGGTGCAGGGAGCACGTGTGCGCCTTCTTGAGGCCGAGGGATTTCTTGGCAGCTTCTTTCTTGCCGCGCGGGTGCCGGACGCGGTGGGTCATGTCCAGGGGCTGCGCGCCTTGGAGCCAGGGCGCCTTCTTGGGGAGGAGGTGGCGGAGGCGCTCCCTGAGCCGCATCGCCCATGCAGGGTGAGGCAGCGAGAGGGGCCGCGCAGGAAAGCCCCCCACGGCGCTGACGAGCTCGGTGATGCGAATGAGCCACTCCTCGTAGGGGACGTCGACCGGGCGGTAGTGTAGGAGCTCACGTGCCAGGAGCAACGTGGCCTCCACGTTCGTGGGTGCGCGACGAGCCTGACACAATGATCTAGCTGGGGTCAGCGACGGGGTGGCGGTGCGGCCTTCCCGCTGCACCGAGGGGTGCAGCCAAGATGCTTGCTGCTCGTTCCCCGCTGGACCGGTGGAGGTGTTGGCGGCAGGCAACGGAGAACGACGAGGAGGCCCACTAACAGGAGCCTTCTAGGTGACGCGGGTGGCGGGAGCAGCCCGGCGCTCGGCGCGAGCTCGGCGAGCATTTTCCATGGATGCGACAAAGCGATGGGACACAGATTAGCGGAGAAAAGATTCCGGCGCACCCCTACCTGGCACGCCAAATGTTGGATATTGGGTTCCGGCAAAACCCTTAAGGTTTGAACTTTGGGGTGTGCACGAAGATCCTCTCCCTACCGACACTCGCCCCAAAACCTCGCCGCGAATCTAAGCTAGCACGATGAACAACACAATAGACACGAGGTTTATACTGGTTCGGGCCACTGTTGTGGTGTAATACCCTAATCCAGTGTGTGGTGTGGTGGATTGCCTTTGGGCTAATGATGAGTACAGAGGAAGAACAACCTCGCGAGGAGAGGTGTTCTTGTGGTGGTGGAGTGCTCTACTAAGGAAGGATTCGATCAACTTAACTTGTCCCTCCTACTGTGGTGGCTAGCCCTATTTATAGAGGCCCTGGTCCTCTTCCCAAATATTGAGCGGGAAGGAAGCCAACAACGGCCATTTTAAAAGGGGACAACTAGTATAGGCTATCCTGACTAAAGCTGGTCTTCGACTGCCAAAGGATCTCGTGATGACGTCGTCTTAGGCTCCACGGTGACCTCCGTCCTACTGTCCTGCTGGTCTTGGTCTCATTGCACTGATACGGAAACCTTTGCTTGATGCCTCGGTAGTCTGCACCTGCGCTTGCCCCCTTTGCACCAAAGAGGAAACGAGGACACTGCGCAGGCTGGCGCCCGCCTGATCTTGATCGTCATGGCTTGCGTCATCAGCACCTTACGAGGTACCCCCTTCCTTGATCTCTCCGCCTCCTCGCGAACCTGCCAGGTGAGGCCGCCCCTGAGGAGGCCTTGTGTCCTCCGCCCCACGAGGTTTGGCCACTCGTGAGGGTCTTGAGTTAGGGTTGATGAAGACGGGGCGTACTGGGCCACTACTTGAGCCACGCTGCAGGCCACAGGCAGGCAAGTCTGGGGACCCCCATTCCCAGAACACCGACAATGACAAATTCCAAACGTTTGGATTTTAAGCATGGCAACTCGAACATTTTTCGCGGCAGCGGCGGGGGCGTATTGCGGTGGGAAGCAGCTCCTCTACCGTGTTGTTTGTGTTGTCGGGCCACTAACTGACGGTGACGGCGACAGCGGCATCTTGCGCTATTGTTGGCGTACTCCCGGACGTTTGCCCTAACTTCAAGAAGGCCAGAATGTTCTAGACTTCAGTCTCCAGGAGCGAGTCAACTGGCGGGAGGAGGCAACTGACGTTGCTCCAAGGAGTGGTCGACGGTGGTGATCCATGCCACTGAGGGGGGCACTGGCACCCGCACGGGAACATGCGCTAGCAACAGCGCGGCGGAGACATTCGTGTGCACGAGCACTGACACGAGTGCGCGCTCCAGTGCACACGCATGCGCATGCCTTGGCAGGTGCACGGGCACCAGCACGGTCGCGCGCATCAGTGCACCCGCAGGCGCATACGCTGGCAGGTACACGAGCACGTGAGAGTCAGCTGGGACCTCATTGAACCCCGTGGCAACAAACTCGGCGACAATGTGCGGCTCCCGGCCTATCGATGCCACAGGGATGGGCACTGGCAGAGTCGGTGCGACGGGAGATGGAACGAGAGCAGGGACAGACGCGACCTCTTCCCGCAAGGTCAGTTCAAGCTTGTCCCAAAGCGCCTTATGTTCTTGAGACTCCGGCTGGGTGTCTTCATCAGGAAACTGGAAGACTGAGTTCAGCCCATAGTGATGCGGCATGGCGTACGGTTAGGTCAGGTTGGTTGGAGGTAGATGACAGTCGAATTGGAGAGGAAGAGAGAAGATTGTAGCGATACCGGGTAGTGCGGGGGTGATTTTAAACTGCAGCACCGGCACCAGTAAAAGTGGGGGCAGTTGGGACAAAGGTGGGAGGCGCAGTCTGGTCAAAAGGCTTGCCTCCCAGTGAGCCTACCCAGTGGCCTGCTCGCACACCTCCCGGTCAGCCGGCGCAGCGTTCTGCTCGCACACCTCCCATCGACTCACATGCTGGCTTAGACGGCACCTGCCAATGGCAAGCGGGACTCGTGGCGTCACGTAAGCACCCACGGCTTGAATAGTGAAACCGTTCATGTTAATGTGACATGTCTTTGTTCCAAAATACCTTGGCTCTTCATTTGTGCAACTCTTCATAAGCAGCTTGTCTCAAATTGAACAAAAAAATTACGACAACATATTTGTGCCATATCACAAGACCATGATCAGTTTCATGAATTTTGGGACTTTTGGATTTTCTAGAATTTAAAATCTAGGATTCGAAAAAATACCATAACCTGCATCATGAAATAAATTTTCAAGCGATACATATTTACTGTTGCATATGTTAATATTTCTTAAGAAAGTATTTGGTCAAACATTTTGCTTAGTTAGACTTCAGACAAGTTATATATGCAGAGTAAAAGGATAATCCCTTCGTACCAGTGCATTGCCTTATATAGTAACTCCAGTATTAGGCATGAACAAACGGGGGCTCAGTTCTGTGTTCATCCTGGTGTAGTACTCCTATTAGTACTAGGCAATGGAGTTGACGGGTGACCTTGGGTAGCGGTGACCGAGGGAATTGAATTGTGCTCGGCACAGTAGGTAACGTGGTCTAGTTACTAAAGCATCCCTTCATTGTTCATCAGTAGTCATTATGGAGCAAGGACCTGAGGGGAATTTCCTAGGGCTAGAATTCTGGCCGCCAGATATTTTGACTCAAAACGTGGAGGCTTGAGTGGAGGCTCAAGTGGTTGGGGTTGGATAATGTGCGGTCCATGCACGCCACCAAAAGGACACGAGCCCGGTTTTTTTAGGATCAACAAGAGCCCGAGTCTAGCTGGTACATCGTCGGGTGCTACCATTCAAGAATATGAAAGGAATCTTTTAAATTGCTGAACAAATATATATGTATTACAATGCCGGTATTTTCCTTGCAAATTACTTGTCATTCCAAAAGGTACGATAATAGATTTATGACGAGTTCTTGAATAAGAGTGAGTTTGTGGTATAGTGATCTCAACGTGGATTTCACATTTCATGGTATCCCCTGTAAGTTTTTCATTGCAAATTCAAATTTAAAAGATGAACGGTATGGTGGTGAGAAAACATTGTATGTATCAAGCATATGACCACACACAAACACACACAGACGAATACAACAACTATCCAGTAAGCATAGTGCATCTATTTTTCCAGACCATGCATGTATGACACGAATTCAAAAATACTCCCTCTGTTCCTAAATGTTTATCTTTTAAAGATTTCAACAAGTGACTACATACTAGCAAAATGAGTGAACCTACACTCTAAAATATGTCTATATACATCCATATGTGGGAGTCGATTTCAAATATCTAAAAAGAAAAATATTTAGGAACGAAGGGAGTAAAATGTAAGCCATGCATGGTCCTCAATTAAATATTTAAAATGCACAGTAAACTGAAGCATGAATATTAAGTCTAGTACTACATACATGCAAATGTTTTGTTTAGGTCTCTCCATCGACCCACCCTGCACACACACACACACTTCATGTATCGATAGATGTTAATTTATTTGTTAATAGAGCTATTGGTATCTGACACACGTATTGCTCTTCATGTTTCGATCTCCATTTATGTCATTCCCGCCCTCACACTCTCAACAAATGTATTTCTCACACACAACCTCGTCGTGCCCTCCATGACAAACGGTCCCTCTCTTTCTCTCTCAAGACACATGTGTTGCCTTTGTAAAACACCTTCACCATACGCGCACACACAAAGTATATCTAGGCCATTCCCTCCAGCCCTCATAACAACTTTGCCGCACGATATCTCGGTGTATCTTCTTTAACATTCGAGTGTACGCTAGGCCACACTCCCTTGATTTCTCCCTCTATAAATGATTCAATTGACCTCGCTTTTTCATGTCATCTCTCTCACACATAGACGCTCGCAATACACCTCTTGCGTAGGCAGAGCTATGTAGATTGTCAAGGGTTAACCCCTTGGCCTTAGATAAAATTGTGAAGCTCTGTTTAGGATTGTTTAGATTATATTTTTTGAACATTATATTTGTCCCCACCCTCCAAAACACCGATGGATTGTGCACAACCCCCCTCCCCAGGAGAATATCATGTGCCCCCACACCTTAGATGCTATATGCTAATACGCCTTCCTTGGAGCTTGTAGATCTTAGATATAGCAGCTCACAGGATGTCCTAATATTTTTACAGGAAACCTTAATGAGTTTGAGAATTGCTCACAATTTTTACAGAAACTACTCAGATGCCCTTGGATCTCATATCCAACGACCTCGAAGCTCGTATCACCGTAGCATCTAAGATGAGGGAGGACCTCATATTCTCTTGTATGTAAGAATATCATGTGCTACCACACCTTAGATGCTTTGGTGATACAAGCTCTTCCGATCCGTTGGATCTATGATCCAACAACTCCTTGGTGGTTCAATTTTTTTGGCAGAAAAGCCCCCAAAGAGTTCGGGACTGCTCACAAGCACAAAGACTACTCAAATGCCATTGGATCTCAGATCGAACGGCCTGAAAGCTCAAATCACCAATAGCATCAAAGCTGTGAGAGCACTTGATGTTTTCTCGCATGGGAGATTATGAGGTGCTCCCACACCGTAGATTCTATGGTGATACGAGTTCCCGGGAGATCTCAAGGCTCACAGTAGGAAGTTTGAATCACTACAAAAAAATACACTTCTGTGATGATACGTGTTTGTCACAATAGGTCACGTTTTCTTTCATGCATGTACATTCATGACAATTTTATGACAGAATCAAGATAGTCATACCTATGATGTCGTAGAAGTGTTCCATGACATTTCCAAAATTATCATCACAGAAGTGTCCACTTCCATGATGATAAATCGCGCGTCATGGAAGTGCTTTCGTCAAGGGTGACCGACACGTGGCATCCACCATAACGGGTCACCGTTAAGGTAACGGGTCCAGTTTTGGATCCGATAACCCGCTAACAGCCTCGACCAATGGAGATTTTCCACATGTAAATTTCACATGGGCTAGAGGAACCACGTGTCGGCTCACCGTTGGGATAGATGTCATCCACTCATTGGATAGAAGGCACCTATGATACGTCGACACATGGCACGGCCCAAAAGAGGCCCATTTTGGTGAAAAGGCCGGCCCATTTGACTTGGTCAAAAGGTAGCGGGCCGGCCCACGGAAAGCCTGTTAACGGCGTATTCGCATATAGCCCATTTACAACCCACGAAGTCACGGCCTGTTATGGCCTATCTGATTTAGGCCTAGTAGCGTAATCTGGGACGTCCAATATGATTCCAGCCAGTTGTAACTTCCGACCCATGTATGGCCCATGACGTCTTTCGGCCCATATGATGCCCTTTGTAACTCTTGGCCCATTAACGGCCCGTGGGGAAACTGGCCCGTAATGAACAGCGTATCGCTTTATACCAATTAATGGCCCATTATTCTGTTGAGCCGTTTCCAGCCTGTGTTATCTTTCGGCCTTCATAGGGCCCATTTATTCTTGGGCTCATTTCTAGCATTCGGTTACTTACGGCCCATTACTAGCGTTTTCTACTTTGTGGGCCAAATTCAGCTCGCGGTTACAATCGGCCCATTTGTGGCTCGTTAATCCATTGGGTCGTTTCCATAGCGTCATCAAATGCGCCCAATTAATGATGGCCTGTTATGGTCGGCCCATGAACGGACGATTCCAACCCAAGCATGTTTACGACCCATAATGCGGTCTGTTATTGGCCCATGTTGGGCCAATCGATCATACAGCCCGTAGAAGGCCCATTGATGCTACGGCCTGTATAAGGCCCATTGTTTCTACAACCTGTAGAGGGCCCATTGTTTCTATGGCTCGTAGAAGGCCCATTGTTTCTACGTCCCGTAGGAGACCCATGGTCACCACAGTAAATATGTAGCCCATTGTTATAGTGGCGTAGTTTTAAAAAATAGGTTATTGTGGCCACTAGCAAACTACGAAAAAAGAACTATACTGACTACAAGCAAACAAATAAAGAAGACAACAAGGAAATAAATAAGTAAGCAACTTACGCCAGGCTATCACAGCTATTACACATATTACATCCACTTGGCATCAAAGTTCTCCACAAGTGCAAATATAGGGAACAAAGCAGCATATCACATACACTGGTTGTCAAAGTTGGCGACCAGTGCAAATACACTCCACAGCAAAACAAGTCCAGAACTGAAACCACTTCAGAAGAGCTCAAGAAACAATATCCTGGGTACCCATAATGTTGTCAAGATGCTTAGAAAGCTTATTAACTTTCTCTTGTTTGGCGCTTAAATCCTCTAGCGCTTGCTGGCACCAGAAAGTATGCATCTAAATTCTGCAGGGACTTCCTCAGTCATTCGGCATCTTGCTGCAGCACAGCTGACTGATGCTTTTTAGCATGTAGCTGAGACTGAAGAAGCCGAAGTGATTCAGGCAGCAAGTTTGAAGAGCTTATGCCAGCGGTAGTGGCCAATAACTCGAACACTACATCAACACAAGACTTTTGGGTTGTCTCACTGTCGCCAAGATAGTTTTTATCAGCTTTCTTGGAGACCAACAGGGATGTCTCGCTATCTTGAACCTTATCTGCATTACTTCCTTTACCATTGCATAGCGTGGTACTCTTCTCCAATATTTCGTCCGCATTCTAAAAAAGAAACAACCAGACACATCACAGGTTTACCATGTTGTACATGAAACTCATTTTGGTAAATCAGTTCAGTAGTAAAGTGGACAGGATAATAGCATGAAAGAAACATATATCTATGTACCATGGTCACTATATGGTCTATATCATTCTAGTTTTTGTTGTCAAATCAAGATAGAGACATAGTTCAAATAATATTCGTTTAAGACAAAGCAGAATAAACAGAATATAAGTGTGGGAAACTACAGATCAATAACAACACTTGTAATGTGCATGACATGAGAACATAACTGTTTATTCAATTGAAACTGAAATCAACATAGAGCAAGTTACAACAGCAAACTAGTTAAAGAAACAAGTTTAAAACATCGACTGGTAGCACTATCTTTCATGAAGACTGTGTTGTTACTCCCTTAGATACTGCCATCACCCTCTCCAATTCAAATGGCTAATAATCAAGAAAAGTAATTGAATGTACAGACATTGTATGATAGACAGGTGCAGTGGATAGTGGGGATTAAAAGAGGGAATGAAATAATATTTATGTTGTCTAACCAAACAGGATAGCATGACACAATTTCACATATATGATGGCTAACTAAACAAGATAGCATGACACAATTTCACATATATGATGGCTAACTAAAAAGGATGGAAAGACATAGTTCAAAATATGATGACTATGTAAACATGATGACATGATATTACTATATAATGTATTTATTAAATAGGTTGGCATGCCATAATTCACATACATGCCGCCTATATGATGTCTTTATCAAATGGGTTTGCATGCCAAAATTCAGATAGATGTTGTGTATGTAAACATGATGGCATGATATAATTCAAATATATGATTTATATAGCAAGTAAGCAGATGGCAATCGCATATATGATGTAAAAACTAAGCAATGCAAGACAACATGCATGACATGAGTAATATAACCCTGCCAAGTTTGAGCATAGACCTCAGGGGGGAAATAGGACTTCTCATCTGTCTCTAAATCCTCCTCCGAGGAGCTATCTGTAACCAGCAAGATGTTTGCTTCAGCGGGTAGCATTGTCTGCTCTGAATACCTTGTTTTCACTCCAGATACTTCCATCACCACTTCAAATGGCTGATGCACAGGACGAGTAGTTGAATATATAAACGTTGTCGACAAATGGAACACGTAATACAAAAAAGGATAGCATGATATAATTCACATATATGATGATTGGCTGAACAACATGGCATTGCATAATTCACATATATAATTCCTTGCAACAAGATAGCATTGCATAGTTCACATATATAATGTCTTGCAACAAGATGACATTGCACAATTCACATAAATGGTAATTAGACACTAAACAAGTGGCATTGACATAATTCACTATATGGTCTATATCATTCTAGTTTTTGTTGTCAAATCAAGATAGAGACATAGTTCAAATAATATTCGTCTAAGGCAAAGCAGAATAAACAGAATATAAGTGTGGGAAACTACAGATCAATAACAACACTTGTAATGTGCATGACATGAGAACATAACTGTTTATTCAATTGAAATTGAAATCAACATAGAGCAAGTTACAACAGCAAACTAGTTAAAGAAACAAGTTTAAAACATACCTGTTGCGCCATTAGAGTTTCAATTTCATCCTTTAAATTTGAAAATAGTTGGTATGAGTAAAAACAGTGATGCAAGAGCAAAGGAGTATGAACCATATCTACCGAACCTGACCTGAGAACAATTCTTCTTCTGCTTAAAGCGTAGAGTTGGGATTTGGAGTGGTGGTCCTTGTGCTTTGGGCATTGCAGTTCCCTTGCTAACTGCTTGTGTTAGGGTGCTCTATGGTGGAGATAGTGTTGTGTCAACTGGAACTGGGTTACTATCTGTTGGTGTTGGGGTTAGAAGGAGTGTAGCTGGTTCTCTGTCCAACTAGGTAGGGGCACAATCTGCGAGAGTCTGTGTTATGTGTGGTGGGGATGGTTCTTGGGCAAGTACAACCGTGGTTCTATCTGCATAGACTGGTAGCACTATCTTTCATGAAGACTGTGTTGTTACTTCCTTAGATACTGCCATCACCCTCTCCAATTCAAATGGCTAATAATCAAGAAAAGTAATTGAATGTACAGACATTGTATGATAGACAGGTGCAGTGGATAGTGGGGATTAAAAGAGGGAATGAAATAATATTTATGTTGTCTAACCAAACAGGATAGCATGACACAATTTCACATATATGATGGCTAACTAAACAAGATAGCATGACACAATTTCACATATATGATGGCTAACTAAAAAGGATGGAAAGACATAGTTCAAAATATGATGACTATGTAAACATGATGACATGATATTACTATATAATGTATTTATTAAATAGGTTGGCATGCCATAATTCACATACATGCCGCCTATATGATGTCTTTATCAAATGGGTTTGCATGCCAAAATTCAGATAGATGTTGTGTATGTAAACATGATGGCATGATATAATTCAAATATATGATTTATATAGCAAGTAAGCAGATGGCAATCGCATATATGATGTAAAAACTAAGCAATGCAAGACAACATGCATGACATGAGTAATATAACCCTGCCAAGTTTGAGCATAGACCTCAGGGGGGAAATATGACTTGTCATCTGTCTCTAAATCCTCCTCCGAGGAGCTATCTGTAACCAGCAAGAGGTTTGCTTCAGCAGGTAGCATTGTCTGTTCTGAATACCTTGTTTTCACTCCAGATACTTCCATCACCACTTCAAATGGCTGATGCACAGGATGAGTAGTTGAATATATAAACGTTGTCGACAAATGGAACACGTAATACAAAAAAAGGATAGCATGATATAATTCGCATATATGATGATTGGCTGAACAACATCGCATTGCATAATTCACATATATAATTCCTTGCAACAAGATAGCATTGCATAATTCACATATATAATGTCTTGCAACAAGATGACATTGCACAATTCACATAAATGGTAATTAGACACTAAACAAGTGGCATTGACATAAAGCATGTCTAAACTAAGCAAATGACAAACAATGCAAGACACCATACACACGATATGAGCAACATAACCCTGCCAAGTTAGAGCATACACCTCGGGGAGAAATAGGACTGGTCATCAGTCTCTGAATCCTCCTCTGAGGAGCTATCTGTAACCAGCGAGATATGCGCTTCGTCAGATAGCATAGTCTTCTATGAACACCTTGTTTTTACTCCAGAATTTTCCATCACCATGTCAAATGGCGGATGCACACGAAGAGTAGTTGAATGTACTAACATTGTTAACAAATGTAATATGTTGTGAAAAAAATGATGGCATGATATAATTCACATATAAGATTACTGGTTAAGCAGGATGGCATTGCAAAATTCACATACATGATGCCTGGCTAAACAAGTTGGCGTTGCTAATTCACATATACGATAAAGAAACTATACTAATGGCATTCACAAAAGCATGTCTAAACTAAGCAGATGACATATTTGATGTATAAACTAAGCAATGCAAGGCACCGTATGCATGATATTACCAACATCAACATGCCAAGTTAGAGCGAAGACATCATGGGGTAAATAGGAGTGGTCTTCTCCTTTTGAATCCCCGTAAGAACAGTTGTCTTCCTCTTGATTACAATCTGAAATGGATGGAGGGGGGCTGCCTTTGCGCCCACCATGGAGTGACGTCTGCATGAAATTTTATTGCCACGCAAGGATCATCTCTTTTTGTCTACATGTTCAGTTCCATTGTGTACAATAACTGACATGCATAGGAATAAAACATAGTGAGATTATGTAAGGAGTGCATGCAGAAATCCAGAGTGATGGTAGCAACCTGGGGATAGACCCAAAACCAATGATAGCATGCAGATAATGGCTTCAGTTAAAAAATACAGATAATGGCTTCTTTACAGTTTGTTTTCCACCCAACATGAAACTCATAGTAGACACTAGAGTTAACCAAATAGTAGATAGATACTATTGATTGCGGCCCAGATATGTACCCGACAACCATTTAAAAACTCAAGTTTGAGCCTTAGTTTGGAGCTGACTTAGAGTCTAATTGGTGAACAGGATGATAAAGTAGCATGTAATATTATGTGATGCATAACATAAGCAGACATGAAAGAGTGCGACCTCTCTTGCGGACCCGTGTAGTCCTCGAGGTCATCTGCTTGGCTGATGATGGTAATGCAGTTTTCGTGGCTGCCGGCTGCGGGGAAGAAGATTTGAGGCGGCGAAAGACAGTATGGAGGGTGGATCCCTGCTATGGTGAACCCTTCCGTCGTTGGAGCAGTTGAGCTGGGGTGGAACACAGTGCAAGAGGAGCGGGACAAACCACACAAGGTTTTCTTTGACACATATCTGTAACAGAAGTAATTGGGTAAGGGCTTGTTGAAATTTTAGGATTCTAACAATGTAGGGATTGGAAATACACAAGAATAGGATAGGAATGCATGTGCAAAACATAGAATTTAAAAACACAGGATTTCAGCAAATCTGGGTGTTTGGTTCACGAGAATTGGAAGATCATAGGATGCACAGAAGCATGGTGAGATTAAGTCAAACCACAAGAAAATGTACGGTTATAATTCTATTATGCTATTATCTATTAGTCTTGTGTTTCATCTGTAGGAATTTGAAAAGGAGGACAAGTGGATATTAGAATTCCTACGGTTTTTCTTTCAAGGAGACACAAAAGTAACAAATCCTATAGTTTTCCTTTACTCCATTCCTTTGAACCAAATGCATGAAAGTAGTACCATATGAAACTTTCCAATTCCTATGTTTTTCCTTCACTTTACCTTTCAAGCAGTGGCAATTCTAGTAGGAAGGCTTGAGCAGGGAAAAGCCTACAATCAAAAAATGATTTTGTGCTACTTCTACTACTTTGGACCCAAGCCATTGCCCTACTAAGCTCAACTCCCAGGCCCATCTACAAATGCACTGCTCAAATGCACAGAGTTAAATAATGATGGCGTTCAAGAGAGTCCATCATGGATAGCTAAGTTGCATGGTACTTCACTGCTTGTCATATAGTAGGAGAAACTAATCGTATTTCACGTTACTACGTGTGCTCAGTCGACAAATATATAACATGTAGAGTAAAAAATCGATGCAACAAGTGTACAACCTCTTTGGCGAAGGTATGTCGTTCTCAGCGTGATTGGGTTGGTCAGCGAGGATGCTCGGGCTGATTTGGCTGTCGGAGGAGGGGAAGAAGATCTTAGGTGTCTAGAGATGGAGCCCGGGGTACTGCTCCGCTGTGATGGAGGGTTTCATCGTTGGAGCAGCTCTAGTGAGTTGTATGACGGCGAGGCTGAAGCAGGGCAAGAGAGACAATGTTAACCTGAGTGGAATTCTAATAGCATCTCCAATAGATGACGTAAAATACATAACCACAAAGTGCTAGATGTAAAATACATCAGCCGCTCATCTCTGAACTTAACTGTCGAAACTGAATTTAACTATCGAAACTGAATTTTGCTGTCCAAACTGAATTTAACCGTCGAAACTGAATTTTGTTGTCGAAACTGAATTTTTCTTTCGAAACTGAATGCACTAGTAGCAGAAAAGTAGTAGCAGCAGCAATGCACAGAGCAGCATCGCATGCGAGAGCCGGGGCAGCTGGTCGTGTAGCAGCATCTCGAGTACCAGCTGGAGGGGCTCGAGGGAGAGCAGGATCTGCTTCTCGTGCAGCAGCAACGTGCGCAAGAGTAGAGCAGCAACGCAAGCAAGAGCAAGAGCAAGAGCAGCATTGCAAGCAAGAGCAAGAGCGAGAGCAGCAGCGCGAGCAAGAGCAGACTAGGTAGGGGACCGAGAGCAAGAGCAGAGTAGCAGCGCGAGCAAGAGCCAAAGCAGCAGTAGCTCCTACTGATGTGGACGTCACCGCGGAGGGAGCGACGCCATGGAGGAAGTGGCCGGTGATGCCGCCGTGAATGGTCGTGCCATGTCGGCTCGGGACAGAGCGCCGGTAGCACTATGAGATCGAATCAAGAAGAAAATGTGGCCATTACTGTAGAACCTCTTTGGGGGCGCCGATTAGGCCTCAGCTTTATCCGAGGAATCGGTGATGATGTTGTTCTTCTGGTGGTGCAGGTGAAGATGGCGGTGTGGGAGTGGACGTGGCACGAAAGACGAGGGGAACGTCAGGGTAGCTCCTTGGAAGTGGATGACGGGTAGGTTGAACTGGCGGGACGACGAGATCGATGACGGATCGTCATCTAGTGCGGTGGATGAGGGATGTTGAGTTGTTTGCTATGGATGACATCATCGGGGAAGAGGCTCTGGCTGGGTGGGCGGACGGAGGAGGGTGTGGGGCTTCACGGATTTTCCCGGCCTCGGTGTATGAATGGGTCGACGGATGGGATGGGAGGGGGAACCATGGCTTAGGGACGCGCTTGTCCGAAATGTGGGGTAAGTTATGAAAGTACCCCCACTAATTTGAGCTAGGCGGTCTTTCGGTTCAGGGGTATCACGAGTATTTCGTGTGTCGGGATTTCCTAGGAGGTGGGAGTTTTCGCGCGCGTTGTAGTTGTGGGATAGCAAGGTGCGGGTTGAGATGGAGGGAGTTTTCAGAGCACAACGTGACAAAGATATATCTTAAATATTTCGGGGTTACAAGGCGCGGGTTGAAATTTCCAGACAAGCCTAACATGTACTGTACCAAATAAATCCGCACTTCCCTCGATGAAAAAACAAAAAAAATTAACTCGCACCACACAAGAGAGTCTAGTCCCATGTACTGTACCAAATCAATTCACACTACAAATGCCATTGAAAACTTTGAATTCATGTTATGTTCAATTAAAATATTTCGCTACGTGTATAATGCATGCAACCTGCTACTCGAATGAACATTTTAGTGCATTCCAAATGTATATACTACCACTTCAATATTAACTAAATTTGAATTCGTTTCTCTGTTTGAATAAGATGTACAATCATGATTGTTGTCAGGTTAAACCATTTGAATTTGTTTCTCTATTTTAATAAGACCTACAATCATCATTATTGTCAAGTTAAACCCTCAATTGTATATTATCTTCCCAGCACACCACATGATTACTGTCGACTTAGATATGAACTATGTGTACTATATGGACTCGAACTCGATTTTTTGAATCCACTTTATGTTGATTTCAAATCACAGTACATTTTAAGTTCTAGCTAGATCTTCATAATCTAAACCATGTCTCGTATGTATAATGTGTTTATCACATAATGTATGGTGCCCCGCCCCCTACGCCTACAAGTATTTAGATGTGAGGTGCAAACGCCACACATTATCACAAATTCAAATAAAATGTGAGATTGTTCGATATATAGTATGGTTTAGATTGTTCAATATTTAGTTGTGAGCTGCAAACGCCACACATTATCACAAATTCAAATAAAATGTGAGATTGTTTGATGTATAGTATGGTTTAGATTGTTCGATATTTAGCTGTGAGTTGCCAACGCCACGCACTATCACATTATGGTATAACATGTCCAAAACCACACCATGCATATCACCGCTATATTCATGCATGCATATGTTTATAACACTATGATATCCTATTCAAATATATGAATCCACTTTCATATTGAATTATGATCTTTGTTAGTCTGTTACACCCACACAATCCTCTAATCTTTGTAGCTAGAACTAACTTTCTCTCGTGCATGCACACGCCCTTCTCACCCTCCCCCTCCCTCGGCATTCTATCCATCGTGCACATTCATTTTTTTTCTTTAGGTCGTTCTGCCACGGTCTCCACACCTCCTTTCTGATACACACTGATTGATAAACCTCTCGAGCGATGTCTGCATACCACATAGACACGCACCTTCCATCTCCTCCTTTCTGTGTCCATGCCTCGTGTCTCTCATACGGTCCCACACACGTGTAAAATCTCGCCCCTCTTTTCATCGATCTCACAATCGCACACTCCACCCCCTATCTAGCTAGTAGACCTCTCGCACCACCTCCTAGCTCCGTTATCTCTGTCTATCCGTCTCGGTGGGCCTTATTTGCCCCTAACAAATGGATGTACATCGACCAATCTCCCGCTATACATATAGCTAGCTAGGTCATTATAACTCGTTTTCCCCAAGCGTCGATCGATCTACCTCATTTGTTATGTCTCTCCCTTCCTCCCACACACAACAATTGATCTATAGCTCCAGTTAGGTCTTCTTACCAAACACATGGCCCCCCTTCATCATCCATGCATGCCTCCCGACACATCTACCATGCACACTCACACATAGATACACATCCTCACTCTTATTGATAATATTCGAGTTCTACCCTTAGTTTGTCTATTAGGCCTCTCCCACCATCTTCGAGAAGAAACTCCACCACCCATCCAACACTCTACCCCTCCCCCCCTCTCTCTCACTCTCTCTCTCTCTCCCTCTCTCTCTCTCTCCCTCTCTCTCTCTCTCTCTGTCCCAACCTATTTCCCATCCTTCACTTATGTATGGATGTCGATCGATCTCCCTCATGACATACCTGGGTATCTCCTTCTCAACACATATACGAGTCGATCTACCTCTCTAGTTAGGTCTCTGCCTCCCCCTCCCCCCACCACACACCGATGCATCGAGCGCTCTAGTCATGTCTCCCTGCCACACACAAACTTGCCTTGTGCCCTCTAACATTCTGATAGGTTCGTCGCCCTATATCTTTGCCTCGCACACACACAATTTCGATGACTCTCTTCATCGATCTCGCACCCACCCACATGATCCTCTCTTCGACTCTATCGATATCTATCACCCCTCCCTCTCTTCTCGTGGTAGATAGGCCTCTATTTCACACACATTGCATGTGTCAAATTTTTGTTTGAGATATCATCGACACATATTCCCACAAATACATTCACGAAATCACCCCCCACAACAAAAAATACTCATGAACGCACATGCCATCTGTCGAGGTTTGTATCTCTCTCACACACACCCATGTAGGTGAAGGACGTGCACGAAGAGAAGAGCTGCATGCACTGCATGCGCACCTACTCCCGTCTATTTCCCAACCACACCCGTGCAGGTACACGGTGGAGCTCATTTCTGTACAAACATGCAGCCCACATGGTAATTTCACACGTCTTGTCCACTTGATGGAGGATCGTGTACCACAGGTGAACAAACAAATTGTGGCTTGACGCATTATGTTAAAAAAGAGGCAAACCATGTGGGGCCTACCTTAGAGGCAAGGCTCTATACGCTGGAGATGCTTTGTACGTATTACTTTTGATGTGTCCCGTCAACTCATAGAATGAGGAGAAGCTTGCTTAGTATGCCGTCTCCCCCCCCCCCCCACGGGCGCGGTGGGTCGCAAAGTCGCAGGACGAGGAGAAGCTTGCTTGGGCTGGTCATAGTGGAGAGTATCATATACTACTCCATATGATACTAATGTATGATACTAGTGTATGATACTACATCCATAGTGCATAGTATCATAGATTAGTATGATAGTTCGTCTCATTTATTGCTATGCATGACACAGAGTAGCATAATATTTATTATGATACGGTATCTACCTATGTTACTATAACCTTCTCTCTCTTCTTTAATTGTCTGCCACATAAGCATGTTTGTCAGCCCCAAGGGCATGATACCACTTATATTACCCACTCTATGGCCAACCTTACTACGCTTACGCCCGCTCCCTCGCCCATGCACGCGGTGGGTCTCAGGATGAGGTAAAAAAATTACTACTCCCTTCGTTACTCCTACCTTGGTTAGAGAGATTATCATATTGTTTGAAATATACTACCTCCATCCCAAAATTCTTGTCTTAAATTTGTGTAGATACGGATGTATCTAGTTTTACTCCCTCTGTCCCATAATATAAGAACATTTTTGACACTAGTATTATGGGACGGAGGGAGTAGTAGATTTCAATATGAACTACTAGTACATAGTCCAGACACTAATGTATATAGACGTATTTTAGAGTGTAGATTCACTCATTTTGCTCCGTATGTAATCCATATTGAAACGGACGTACTAGTACGCACTCTCCCTCGCCCCTCGATCCTCGCTCGACACTCACCTACATGGTGGACGTGCAGCAATTCATTTGGTCTCTGATAGCCAGAACGATATATTGTAGTACCATTATTGCTCGACTTCCCCAAGAGGCGAAGAGCCAAGCACAAGGTAGGGTGGGGCCTCAGCGGAGCCGGCATTGTCCTCTGCCTCGTCGTCGGTCTCGCCAAACAGCGCCTCGCCCGCTTCATCGTCCTCTTTGTAGGTGGCTGCAACCTCCGCCACCCGCATGCGGTACCGTCAGTGCACGAGGCGGCTCTCGCGGGCTGAGCGGTACGACTCGAGCAGCGCCTCCTGCTCCACCCGCTCCACGGGGATATGCTCCTCCGCGTGCAGGTGCTCCTGGAGGAGAAGGTGGTTGTAGGCGGTGTCAGCTTGTGCCTCCCGGAACTGCTCCTCATGCTTCTGCCACACCGTGTCCATGTATTGGGCATGGGCCTCACCGATGGTAATGGTGCAATGCATCGACGAGGATGGCCCAGAGGAGGGGGTTGGCGCCGGATCGTCGACTACCACGTTCTCCATTAGGACGTCATCATCCTCCGACTGCCTGCCGGCCAACCAGTCGGCAACAATGGCTGCCATCCACTTCTGGTCCATCATCTGCTCGTCCCGAAGAGCATTAGAGCGCTAGAAGCCATGGTGGGAAGTAGTGGTGTGGACAGGAGAAAGGGAACTGAGGCGGATGACTGCGGCTATGGCCGGCGTAGCAGTTTATATAGCAATGGCGGGCTGTAGAGGAACAGATGGGTGGCACCAAAGTAGTTGCCTCGGCAACCGCGTATCATTAATGTGGGTGGCAGATGGACGGACGGACGACACTTGTGTCGTCTGAATGCGGAGCAATCGCTTGCACTGGGAAGCGACGCTGGTGGCGCTAACCATTTCGGGCCGAAAGCGCATGCGGGCAAGGGAGGCAGTCTAGGTAGGCTAGGGCGGCCAGACCCGTGCTTGGCAGCGGTCCAGGCATCCTGCAGCCGGACATGCTGGCTCGTGAGCGAGCTCGCCGAGCTGAGCGACGACAATCAGATGATGGACACGGCTCCTGACCAGGAGCCGGCGACAGCGCCTACGTCGGTTTATGTCGTGTTCACTATAGAACAGGTGAGGCCGCACTTTGATGCCCTAATGGAGGAAGAGCTACCAGTGCAGGAGGGCCTGTGCTGCAACCTCCACCTCCTCAATGAGCACTGGCTCGCGGAAGGACGAATCGTCGGCGAACAAGCGAACGACAATGTCGTCGCGGACATGTGGTGCTATGATCATGGCTTCCTGAATGAGCAGCAAGCATTGTATCAGACCATCCGTAGGGCCCGATAGGCCCGCTCCCTCGTCCTTTGACTTGTTGCGCTCACCATGGCGCCGCCGTCTCGCATAGTCAACATGGTCAATGAACAAGAGGAATCTGGAGATAACTTTAATTGGAGAGGATGACAGCAGATCCCGCCAGGGCCATAGCCGCACATACGCAAGTGCCTCCTTATTAGTATATATAACTATAATTTTTTTGCTTCCTCCTGGTTTCCTGAGATCACGGTCCCCCACCATTGTCAACCTATATAGTCAATAAATGAGAGAATTGGACAAGGAGCGGCCGACAGCTGGGACCCAGCAACTCGAGCAGTATTTCTGTTTTTGAGGTGTGAGCAGAGTTTTTCTTAAGTGATATTTTTGTTGTTGTTCAGAGGATCTGGGTATCAACTGGGCGTGTTGTGGCCCATCTGGCACAGGCTATTATTTTATGTTGACCAAATATCCAGCCTAGATATTAATATTTAAATTGAAAATGGCTAGCCCAGCTATTCTTTTTTCTGTAGAATACCCAACCCAGGTCAACTTGTTATTCTCCGGCCGCATTAGACTTGCCAAGAAATGGGCTTTAAGAAATAATAAATGGGTTGTAATTAAAAAAATTGTTGTAAATATAAAAAACGCACCGAACAGGTACATTTTTTATTCTTCTGAAAAAACGTAATTTTTTTAATTTCATTACTTTTTGCGCGCGCAAAATGTTGTTGGATTTTTACCTAATACAAATTTATTTTGGTATTTTATTTAATCTGACTCTAAAATTTCGAGTTAAAAAATATTTCGGATCCCAGCAATATGTTGGAAATTTCGTTGATTTTTTTTGAGCGGTTGGCTGAAATTATTAACAAAGTCCTGGCTAGAAAATGTATTGTAATTTAGACAAACACTAAATGGGCCGAGTAAATTCCATTATAATTAAAAATACAAATCACAAATGGGCTATATGTTCTCTGCCACAGATGTGATGGTCACTTGTGGGCCTACTAAGTTGACGCATACGCAAGGCTTTGTCAACTTATAGTCAACACACACCCCTCAAAAAAAACTTATAGTCCACATACGATTCTGTTAGCAGTGGTCGTTCGATGTCCATCCAATGAATGTGGTGCTTCTTCAATCTCGGATATTGATGCTTCAGCCGCCCAAACAACCGCCGGTGGTACCGCCTGCTACCGCCTCCCGTGTCCGGCCGTGCTGCTTCTTCAACCTCTGTTCTTGCTCCTGTCTCCCATGGGCAGCAGTGCTGCCGCGCACCCGAACCAGTCAAATTTCCCACTCCTCTCCATCTACGACTCCACTACCACGTCTTCCCCATCTCTGGGTTATTCCAGTCTGGGGCCTCGCCATCGTCCGTCGGCCTTGGTGCGCTCGGCACGGTGTGGTCAACGTGGTCAACGAATGAGAGTCATCGGAAGATGACTGTACATGAGAGGCTGACAGTGGGGACGCACCATGCCCATGGATGCATGCATGCAGCTACATCCTTTTAACCCTGAAAATAATGTTTTCTCCCCCTGACAGCTGGGACCCACCAGCTACATGTTCGCACGCAAGGAAGTGTGTCCTTATTATGGGAAAAAAATGATTCCCCCTGACAACTGGGAACCAGCAGCTATATCTTCGCATGCAAGGAAGTGCATCCTTATCATCCCTGACAACTGGGACCCACCCGGTCGAAGCGTACATAGCGTTGTCTATCTTCTTGCGAACGTGTACGCACATACTGGTCGATCATTCGCTCTGCAACGATGAACCGTGGCCGAGTAAGTAGCAGCACATGTCATAGTAGAGCCCCCCACGTAGCAGTTCAGGTTGTCTCGTCTAAACCGTGTACACGTACATACAACCACACACCAAAAAATATGGCACATACGTACATATGAGTGGGGTCTCGTAATGCGTACTCGCGCATACGGACAACCAGGGCTCGTGTACATTGAGAGGCAGCGGACGGCATCGACGTGATCCTATTCATTTTCAGCTAACCGGCTAGGTCGGAATGGAGGAAACACCGTCGTTTTCTCCGGGAGCCAAGTGACTGGGTCGGAACGTGTCCTGTTCATCGGGAGGCAACAAACTGGGTCATGTTCAATGAGAGCCAACTTGCTTGGACGAAACAACCGGAACGGAGTCTAGCGTACCGCAAAACGGAGGAAAACTACCTTGTGTTCGACCGCGTACGGTCCAAACGGGGTCCTGTTCGTCGGGAAGGGTCTGGCGTACTGCAAAACAGAGGAAAGGGACTTGTGTTCGAGCTCCTATGGTCAAAATAGGGTGCTGTTGATCGAGAGGGATGTGGTGTACCGCCAAAAGGAGGAAACGGACTTCTCTTCGACCTCCCACGGTCGAAACGGGGGTCCTGTTCATCGGGAGGGGTGTAGCGTGCCGTAAAAAGGGACTCCATGGGCTACTGTTCATCCATCGTCTATGTCAGGACCCCGATTCTATGCCACACCGATCTAGCATGTAACACCTCATATCAATTTGCATCCTCACGCACGGTATTCCCACGAGTGTCGCCTTACCATGCCCGGGACCGTTTGCGCCTTTTGGCTCACGTATATGATAGTGTCGCTAGCACCCATATGAAAAAGAACCCGGGCTGACATGGCTAGTCGTAAACCCAAAGTGGCACTAACTTACAGGGACAAGCATACATGACCCAATAATGAACATGTCGGTCATCAGCGAGTGAACCTGGGCTGTAGCAACTGGGCTAACAGGACTCCGGAGAATCCGGGCTATAGCAGGCTGACAGGACTCCGATAGACACCGCGTGACATTTCCCCGAAGGGACAGACACAGGAACGAAGAAGGACACATGCCGGCCAACCTAAGTGTCCCAGAGTAGTAGCAAGCTACCAGGGCTCAGTGGAATCACTAGGAGACATTTCGCGGTAAGAGAGGCTACCAAGGATAAACAACTAGATAGTCAGATCCCACACATACCAATCATTTCAATCATACACACAATATGCTCGATATGTGCAAATACAACATGGCATCACAACATGACTCTACAAATCAAGTACTTTACTTAAAGGCTCAGAGAGCCATATAGAATATTCACACAGATACGGGTCACACGACCCAGCATTCAAGTCATACAAACATACAAGCCATAAGCGGAAGCATCATGTTTGGGTACAGACATCTAGAAAGTAGAAGAGGCTTGAGGAAGCCCAACTATCCTACAAGGGTCCACCATGTGCTCAGGATCACCACCTGGGCCTCAGCCTACTCGTCGATGTCAAGGTCTATGTAGAACCCATCATAAGGGGTTGCAGCATCTTGTGTAAAACATAAATTAAGCAAACATGAGTACAAAGGTACTCAGCAAGACTTACATCAGATCCTACATACATGCACATTATCAAGAAGGGATGGTGGGGTTATTGCAGCAAGCCAGCTTTGACTCTTGGCTAAACTATCTTACGAGACACCAACTTGTAATTTGTTTGCGCACTCGAGTCCACTACACACTACTTTGTTACACTACCAAGGATCCACCTCCGTCATCATACAGAAGGGCCATCCTCGACACTTACACTTATCTTGCGGCTTTTAGTAGTTTCCATTTACTTGTCCATGAACTGTATTGGCAACCAAGTAATCCTTTACCGTGGATGCGACTATTCGAATAGATGATGTTAACCCTGCATGGGTGTACTTCTTCATACATGTTTCCACCACTTAGCGTCTGCACACGACATGTGCTCGGCAGACTTCAAGCGAAAGCCGACGTGGGTGTAGACCACGACCTACCTAAACACTCAAGTCTCTAGTCCAGGTTTATCGCCTATACTGGTTCCATCCGCAGGGAGTCCGGCTGAGGTTTCCACATACAACCAAGAATGATGTGTGCAGGGTTCCTGAGATACCAAACGGGCATCTGGTACACCGTGCCACGTACCTACCGCATCACAGCCCACCTCGAGGGTCAGCGATGTCCACAACCTCCAGTAAACTACAAACACCAGAAACAACTTGCATCTCCTGGACAGAGGCCTAGTGTGGTTAAGAAGTCGAGCGAGTCAATTAAGGATCCCAATGTATGGTAGTAGCTGATTCTTAAATCACACATACAAATCTCAATGCTTAAGGATGGTTCCAATGAAACAATCCACCATGTACTCCTACATGACCTCTCATCGATATGTTTACCAAATCGTGTTCAACACATCACTCTCATTATCGACATGATCATTTCACTCCAGCCCATCACCTAGATGAACTAGACCTGACAGAACTCTAAGGATAGTAGGCATAACAAGGTAGGAAACACATACACATGGCTCAATCAACTCCTACACATGCTAGTGGGTTGCATCTAGTTACTGTGGCAATTACAGGTCACGCAGAGGAAATGGGTTCAACTACCACAGCACACAACAATTTGAAACGTGTTGTCTTAAATGTAGTAAATGAGAGCAGGAGCGAGAACATGGGATTGTATCGATGATCAATTGGTTGGTTGCTTGCCTAGCAGGTCCGTAGTCTGATACTAGTCTTCGTTCGGATACTCGCGGTATTCTTCCGGGGTAGAACCTACCGCAGAGAGCACCGACAACACAATCAAAACAAAACATTATGCAACAATATGATGCATGCATGAGACATGGAAAAATGAGTGTGTTGTGCTAATGCAACTATGACCAGATGAGTTTGAGCCATTTTGAACCAAAGATTCAAATTCCAAACTCATATATGATCTTAAATAGTGTTTTATCATGTTTTGCACTAAACAACAAGTTATCTTTTTCAAACATGCATGAAACCAGTATAGATGGATAGATTGGATTTTTCTGATCATTTTTCATAAATAACACTTTGCATTTGGAGTTACAGATTAATTTCTATGAATTTTTGAAGTTTGCACTATTTTCTGGAATTTCTTGAATAAGAATAAATCCAGAAAAGTGAGTTACTGCGTCAGCATAGCGTCAGCATGGCGTAAGCAGGTCAATAGGGGTGTCCAGGTCAAACCTGACCAGTGGGAGGCACTGGTCAGTGTCTCTATTAATTAACTAAGTTAATTAGGATTAGCTTAATACTAAACTAGGTTTGACTAGATGGCAGGGCCCACATGTCAGTGACCCAGGGGAGTCAAACCTCTGGTCAAACTATGCAGACTCACCGGTGTTTAGCCGCCGGCGACGTCCAGATGTGGTGGAGGTGCGGGTTTCACCCTCCGGCAACCAAATGGACGGCGGAGGCGATCTACAGGTAGCTGGGAGTGAGTCGCGTCGAGTGATGGTGGTGGTTGAGCTCAAGGTCGCCAGAAACGACGCCGGCGACGAGCTGTGCGGCTACCGAGTTTGGGCGAGGTCGAACTCATCGCTGTGGTGGTCTTGGAGGCTCAAGGCTAGCTCCTACGTGGCCTAGGAGGTGCTGTGAGGTTAGTAGACATGGTGGTGTGGCCGTGGGTGGCCGGAGCTACGTCAGCGACAAGCTCAGGCGGCAGCGCATGTGGTGGAGCTCGTTGCGGTCGAAGCAGAGGATGGCAGCGAGAACGAGAAGGATGGGGAGAGGCAGAAGCTCACGGCGGTCACGATGAGCTAGGCGGTGCGGTCGGGGACGAGCTGGGGCAGCGGTGACGGCGAAGGGGATCTCCGGCGATGGCGGAGTCGGGCGAGGTCGATGGAGTGGCTCCGAGGCGAACGAGCACTCGGGGATCGGTCTACTCGATGGAGAGGAGGGTGGCGGAGCTGCTGGACACGGCGAGGCGGCGTAGAGACGATGGTGGCCGCGTCTACGACGGCGATGCGGTTACGGCTGCGGCTGCCATGACGAGGGGGAGCGAGGGAGAGGCGTTGGGGGAGAATGGAGCTGTCCAAGCGGTCGAGGGGGCGACGTGGAGGTCGACCAGGCGTCCACGGGGACAAGCGACAAGCAAGTGGCGCCGTGGCGAGTTGGCGCTCGTCAGCGTCACCTCCCTGCCTACCTGGCGGGGAAGAAGCAGCTGGCTGGCATGGGCCAGCACAGTGCTGGGCCACCAGGTGGGCCAGGTGGTGCAATCGGCCAGGTAAGGTCCTTTTCCTTTTATTTCTGGTTTTCTTTTGTTCTGTAAGTTTGTGGCATTTCTAAAAATACCTAGGCACTTTCAAAAATCACAAAACAGCACATGCCCAATGTTTAGAATATATCCAACATGGAACATTTTAGTTTGGGATTATTTGGACATTTAAAATATTTACTAGCATTTAAGTGCCCAAATTCAAATATCATATGATTTAATCCAGTGACCTTAGGATGTCCTAGAAATTTGTACACCATTTTTGTGAGAGGTTTAAGTCCAAGGCAAAGATGATGAACATTTTAGAAGGGCATTTCAGGTTCATTGAAAATATTTTTAGTAAACCCTAGTTGGTTTTGGGGGGTGCTGGGGGTTCTGTCATCCCCATTTCCAAGTTTCTGATGAAGATAAACATGATGCCATCACTCTAATGCATGAACTAGCTAGGGTGTGACAACTCACCCCCACTTAGAAAAATCTCGTTCGAAGATTTAGGATCCTCCGGGAAGAAGGTGGGGTACTCAAGCCGAAGACGATCCTCCCTTTCCCAAGTGGTTCTTTCTCGGAATGGTGTGACCATTGAACCTTGAGAAACTTGATGTTATGGCGTCGAGTGGTACGCTCGGTTTGATCAAGGATACGAACGGGATACTCTCGATATGTAAGGTTATCCTGGAGATCAAGCGTTTCGTGGTCCACTCCATGGATATGATCCGAGAAGCAACGCCTGAGTTGAGAAACGTAGAAGACATCATGGACTCTGGAGAGGTGCGGAGGTAGTTCCAATTGTTAGGCAACTTCTCCTTGTTTGGCAAGAATGCGAAAGGGTCCAATATAGCATGGAGCCAATTTGCCTTTTATACCGAAACATTGGTTTCCCTTCAAAGGAGTTACCCGAAGGTAAGCCTTCTCGTCAACTTGAAAACTCATAGCCTTATGTGTTCGATCATATTGGCTCTTTTGACGAGATTGGGCTGTTTTCAACTTTTCGCGAATGATGCGAACTTGCTCTTCTGCTTCCTAGATCATATCCGGGCCAAAGAATTGTCTTTCCACGGTTTCTGACCAGTTGAGAGGCATTCGACACCTTTGTCCATAGAGAACTTGAAAAGGAGCTTTGCCCAAGCTAGCTTGAAAGCTGTTGTTATTAGCAAATTCGGCAAATGGAAGGCATATCTCCCAATCCATTCTGAATGAGATAACAGAAGATCGAAGCATACTTTCCAGAATTTGAATGACACATTCTACTTGACCACTTGATTTAGGGTGAAAGGCGGTCCTAAATGAAAGACGAGTTCCCATAGCATTTTGGAAACTTTCCCAAAATCGAGAGGTGAAGTGACTTCCACGATCCGAGTTAATTTCCAATGGAACACTGTGGAGAGACACTATTCAGGAGATATACAAATTTGCTAGCTGGCTAGCGGTTATACTTTCGCGAACAGGCAAGAAATGGGCTACTTTGGAAAGACGGTCGATAACAACGAAGATAGCATTATTCCCTCTCTTGGTCCCGGGAAAACTGGTAATGAAATCCGTACCAATTTTATCCCATTTCCATTCAGGAATAGCTAAAGGTTGAAGGGTGCCAGCAGGCCGTTGATGCTCTGCTTTAACACGACGACAGACGTCGTAGTTAGCAAAATACTGAGCAATTTCCCTTTTCATCCTAGTCCACCAGAACCTCGGGCGTAGGTCCTGAAACATTTTGGTACTACCGAGATGAATGGTGAGAGGAGATTCATGAGCTTCTTTAAGGATCAATTGCCGTAGGTGCCACTTCTTGGGAACCACCAAACGGTTTCCGAAGTACACGACACCTTGATCATTCACAGAGAAACATGTAGCAGCTCCGCTAACAATGTTCTCCTTGACCCAAGATATCCCCTTGTCATAGCGCTGAGCGGTTATGATATGATCCGTAAGGGTAGGTTTCGCCACCAAGGTGGATAGGAATCCTTGAGGAACGATGTGAAGGTTAAGCTTCCGAAATTGCTCATGGAGGAGTGGTTAACTTTGTTGTAACATCAGATTGTTACAATAAGATTTACGACTTAGTGCATTAGCCATGACATTGGCTTTTCCCGGGGTGTAAGTTATTCCTAAGTCGAAATATGTGATCATCTCGACCCAACGTATTTGCCTGAGATTCAAATCCGGTTGGGTGAATATATATTTCAGACTTTGGTGATCGGTGAAGATTTCTCAACGATTACCGAGAAGGTAATGTCGTCAGGTTTTTAGTGCATGGACTACAGCTTCAAGATTTAGATCATGTGTAGGATAATTTTCCTCATGTGGATGTAACTGTCGTGAATCATAGGCAATTACATGATGATCCTGCATGAGTATGCAACCTAGTCCTTGTCGCGAGGCGTCGCAATAGATAACAAAGTCCTTGGAGAAATCTGGTGGTACTAGTATGGGGGCAGATGTCAGGCATCTTTTTAGTTCCTGAAAACTGTGCTTGCATTGTGGGGTCCACTCGAACTTTTTATCTTTCTTGAGGATTTCATTTAGAGGTTTCGCAACTTTGGAGTAGTTCTCGACAAAGCGGCGACAATAGCTCGCTAAGCCAAGGAAACTCCGAACTTGCTTGACCGATTCAGGTGAAGTCCAATTAAGAACGGCTTGAACTCGCTCGAGATTGACATCAATACCCTTACCAGAGATTACATGGCCTAGATAGGTCACTTCTGGCAACCAAAATTCACATTTAGAAATTTTGGCATAAAGGCGATGCTCTCGAAGTTTCATCAACACTAGCCTTAGATGCTCGGCATGTTCCTCTTCATTCTTGGAGTAGATGAGTATATCGTGAAGGTAGACCACGACGAATTTATCCAAATACTCCATGAAGATCGAGTTCATTAACCAAGAGAAAGTGGCTGGGGCATTGGTTAAACTGAAGGACATGACAGTGTACTCGTATTGGCCATAACGAGTAACAAAGGCCGTTTTGGGAATGTCCCTGTTCTTGATTTTGATTTGATGGTAGCCCAACCTGAAATCCATCTTAGAGAAGACTGAGGATCCAGCGAGCTAGTCATACAAGTCATTGATCCTGGGGAGCGGATACTTGTTCTTTATTGTGACCAAGTTGACGGGTCGATAATCTACAACCATTCGATCCGTACCATCTTTCTTCGTGACGAAGAGGACGGGACAAGCCCATGGAGAAGAACTAGGACGGATGAAACCCTTTTTCAAGGACTCATCAAGTTGTTTCTTAAGCTCAGCTAGTTCTAGTGGTGCCATCTTATAGGGTCTCCTAGAGATTAGGACAATTCCTGGGATAAGATATATCACGAACTCGACATCTCTGTCAGGTGGGACACCTGGCAGTTCTTCTGGAAATAAATCTGGAAAGCCACGGACTACCGGAACGTCTTCGAGGTCTGGCAAAGGACTGGCATTAAGAGACTATAGCTGCCACTTAGCTACTCGGGTCAAGACATTGACTACCTTGCCCGATGGGTGTGTAAGTTGAACACTCCTAGAGAAGCAATCAATCTTAGCATGATGGGCTGACATCCAGTCCATACCCAAGATGATATTAATGTCCCAAGATTTGAGAGCTAGCAAAGACGCAAGGGAAACAAGTCTATCAACATGAATTTCATTTCCATGGCTCACTCTAGAAGTCTGCCATTTGGATCCCGGGGTTTGAATTACCATGGAAGTGGGCAAATCACAAAATGTGGTGTTATGCAAACGAGCATAACTCTCGGATATAAATGAATGAGATGCTCCAGTATCGAAAAGAACAGATGTCGGATGGAAGTTAACAAGGAGCATACCAAGAACGACGTTGGGATCATCCCGAGCCTCTTCAGCTGAGACACGGTTCACATGGCCACGTGCAACAGTGCCTGGCTTGGCGTAGTACACCTTCCATGTTGGCTTGCCATGGCCAACGGCCTTTTCAGACTAGTTGGGGTTGGTGTTGATCTGGGGACACTCTCGCATGTAGTGACCCGGTTCTCCACACTTGAAACATGTCACAGTGCTGGTGCGTGGGGGGAGCATTGTAGGTTGATCCACCATAAGACTTGGCCGGTGCATACTGCTGGGTTGGACGAGGCGCCTGGTAGGATGGCCTCAGTGTGAACCTGGGTGGCAGGGCGGTGTTAGGCACCCATACCCGGCACTGAGAGCCAGAACCGGATGAGGAAGCAGTGTCACGGTCGTGCTTGCGTGTAGCTTCGAAATCAGTCTGACCTATCTCAGCACTGATAGCCTTGTTCAGTAGCTCCTGGAAGGATGTGCACTCATGCAGTCATAGGTCACGACGAAGCTCGGGGCTATGTCCCTTGCGGAACCTTGCCTGCTTCTTGGTATCGGTGGAAACTTCCTCGGTTGCATAACGTGCTAGGTTTCCGAACTCTTTACTGTATGCATCCACAGTGAGTCTACCCTGGGTGAAACTACAGAACTCCTCCCAATTGCGATCCATAAGACCTTCCGGGATGTGATGCTCACGGAAAGCCTCACTGAACTCTGCCCAAGTGGTGACCTGGCCAGCTGGGCGCATGGCCTCATAATTCTCCCACCAGAGGCTGGCGGGGCCTTCAAGGTGATAGGCAGCGTAAGTGACCTTGTCAGCTTCGTCTACGTGTGCAGAGCATAGCTTGTGGGTAATGCTGCAGAGAAAATCATTGGCGTCGAGGGTCTCCACGGAATGATGGAAGGTGGGTGGGTGCAACTTGATGAAGTCACTGAGAGACACCAAGTCATTCCTCTGGTGCTGTGCTGTGTTCTGCTCGATGTGTACCAGCAAACGCTTGGTCTCATGTTTGTTCCTCTCATCCTCCAGCATGACCTCATCCAAGGAAGGAGGATGAGGCAGATTCGCATCTGTAGCCCCACTGCCTTCAGCCTGCTCCGGGGCAGCAGGGTTGTTGCGGGTGTTGACCATCCTACGAAAACAAGACAATAGTTTAGACAATGATGACAAAATTCTGACATAGAAGTGCATAATGTAATGGATGACTCGGAATGCAAGATGATCATCTGTATGACATGGAAATACAGAAAATGCCATATTTATTCCATCGGTCATACACACCATACACGGTTTAGTACAAGACCATACTGAAGTACAACTGCGGTGAAAGGAAGATGACATCTCATCGGAGGCATTCCAAGCTCCTATATATTATTTTTCTACACCTCCGGAATCTAGTACACAATACGCCATATTCCACAAGACGCGTAGGACTGTGGAAATACAACTACTACAAACTACTAGTGTCGTGATCCAGCTCATTCATCTTCGGCTCCGTAGTAGTCCTCATAGAGATCCCCCACATAGCCTGGAAGCGGGACGTATGGATCCCGAAACTCACGATCACGTCGGGACTGTGGACAATACAGACTCGGATGAGGTCTCAGCCCCACAAAGGGTGGAAGACGGCGCCCACGCGGAGGCGTGATACCTCCAACATCTGCATAATCCAAGCGAGCTGGAAGACGTGTGCGGACAGGGTACAAGTCACGCATATCCAGGTAACCGGTCTGCATGGCTGGCGCGAGCCGCGTCAGGGTAGCCCAGTGGTCCTAGCGGGTGTTGTACAACTCCATGCATAAGGCACAGTTCTCCCGGTCTCTCCCCTCCAACATCTCAGTAATAGTGCGAAGAAGTGGCTCCTCGTGAGCAGCATTGGCATAAAACCCAGTGTAATAGCCCTCTTGGCTAGTGCGTGCCGCCGGCAGATAGCGGAACTCAGTATCATTCAGTGATGCATACCCAGCTCGAATGATGGAGATCATGGAGTAGGCAGCATCCTGCACGGACATCTCCACGGTGATACCAAGCCCATAGGACCAATGCAGAGGCTCGATAGAACCGGGATAAGATGGGAAGATCCTCATAGTGCAGATAAACTGACTTTTATTGAAGTCGCAAAACTGCTCCTCAACGGTATATTCATGATACCATCTATATCCGGTCTCAGTCATCACTCGTACTAACATGGCCGTATGCCCGGGCACGTCAATGCCGCGGGTCAGTCGAACCACCTGGTGAACAATGTGAGAAGACATCTGGAACACCAAAAAATTCAAATACATTAGAATTTCTAGCAGAAATTGGACAGCATAATGGCTGTAAATGCTCAAAAAGGATTTCGAGACACTTTGCAAAAGATTTCATACACACTTAACAACATCATATCAAGGTTCTGGGTCCAACTTAACAACATTCTGAGGTAGTAGAACAGAACTGGGCTTGTAACCATCAATCCTATAAGTTACTACAGATTAGTAACACGTGAACATGATAGAGAGAAGAGATCCTAGTCCTTAACCCCTAGTGGAAAGAATGAACTGACTCAGATAAGAATGCCATGAGGTAAAGGAGTAAAAAGAGCCTTACGTTCCATCCCACAATCAATTCCTCTACATATAACTAAAGCATTTCTAGACTCAACATCGACCAGTTTGGCTTCAAGAACCTACAGGCAGTCCGGCTCTGATGCCAACGCTGTCAAGACCCTGATTGTATGCCACACTGATCTAGCATGTAACACCTCATATCACTTTGCGGCCTCACGCACGGTATTCCCACTGGTGTCGCCTTACCATGCCCGGGACCATTTGTGCCTTTTGGCTCACGTATATGATATTGTCGCTAGCATCCATATGACAAAGAACTCGGGCTGACATGGCTAGTCGTAAACCCAAAGTGGCACTAAGTTATAGGGACAGGCATACATGACCCAGCAATGAACGTGTCGGTCATCAGTGAGTGAATCTGGGCTGTAGAAACTGGGCTATCAGGACTCCGGAGAATCCGGGCTGTAGCAGGCTAACAGGACTCCGGTAGACACCATGTGACATTTCTCTAAAGGGACAGACACAGTAACGAAGAAGGACACATGCCGGCCAGCCTAAGTGTTCCGGAGCAGTAGCAAGCTACCCGGGTTCAATGGAAGCACTAGGAGACATTTCCCGGTAAGAGAGGCTACCAAGGATAAACAACTAGATAGTGAGACCCCACACATACCAAGCATTTCAATCATACACACAATATGCTCGATATGTGCAAATACAACATGGCATCACAACATGACTCTACAACTCAAGTACTTTACTTAAAGGCTCAGAGAGACATACATAATATTCACACAGATATGGGTCACACGACCCAGCATTCATGTCATACAAACATACAAGCCATAAGAGGAAGCATCATGTCTGGGTACAGACATCTATAAAGTAAAAGAGGCTTAAGGAAGCCCAACTATCCTACAAGGGTCCACCATGTGCTCAGGATCACCACCCGGGCCTCAGCCTACTCATCGACATCAAGGTCTATGTAGAACCCATCATAAGGGGTTGCAACATCTTCTATAAAACGTAAATTAAGCAAACATGAGTACAAAGGTACTCAGCAAGACTTACATCAGATCCTACAGACATGCACATTATCAAGAAGGGATGGTGGGTTATTGTAGCAAGCCATCTTTGACTCTTGGCTAAACTATCTTACGGGACACCAACTTGTTATTGTTTTGCGCACTCGATTCCACTACACATTACTTCAATACACTACCGAGGATCTACCTCCGTCATCCTATAGAAGGGCCATCCTCGGCACTCACACTTATCTTGCGGCTTTTAGTAGTTCCCATTTACTTGTCTATGAACTGCATAGGCAACCAAGTAGTCCTTTACCGTGGGCGCGGCTATTCGAATAGATGATGTTAACCCTGCAGGTGTGTATTTCTTCATACATGTTTCCACCACTTAGCGTCTGCACACGACATGTGCTCAACAGACTTCAAGCAAAAGCCGACGTGGGTGTAGACCACGACCTACCTAAACACTCAAGTCTCTAGTCCAGGTTTATCGCCTATCCAGGTTCCATCCGCAGGGAGTCCGGCCGAGGTTTCCACATACGGCCCTGAACAATGTGTGCAGGGTTCCCGAGATACCAAACGGGCATCCGGTACACCATGCCACGTACCTACCGCATCACAGCCCACCTCGAGGGTCAGCGTTTTCCACGGCTTCCAGTAAACTACAAACACCAGAAACTACTTGCAACTCCTGGATAGAGGACTAGTTTGGTTAAGAAGTCGAGCGTGTCAATTAAGGATCCCAATGTATGGTAGTAGCTGATTCTTAAATCACACATACGGATCTCAGTGCTTAAGGACGGTTCCAATGAAACAACCCAACATGTACTCCTACATGGCCTCTCATCGATACCTTTACCAAATCGTGTTCAACACATCACTCTCATTATCGACATGATCATTTCACTCTAGCCCATCACCCAGATGAACTAGACCTGACACAACTCTAAGCATAGGAGGCATAGCAAGGTAGGAAACACATACACATGGCTCAATCAATTCCTACACATGCTAGTGGGTTTCATCTAGTTACTGTGGCAATGACAGGTCATGAAGAGGAAATGGGTTAAACTACCGCAGCACACAGCAGTTTGAAACGCGTTATCTTAAACGCGGTAAGTGAGAGCAGGAGCGAGAACATGGGATTGTATCAATATGATCAATTTTTTGGCTGCTTGCCTGGCAGGTCCGTAGTCTAATATTGGTCTTTGTTCGGATACTTGCGGTATTCTTCCGGGGCAGAACCTACCGCAGAGAGCTCCGACATCACAATCAAAACCAAACATTATGCAACAATATGATGCATGCATGAGACATGGCAAAATGAGTGTGTTGGTGTAATGCAACTATGACCAGATGAGTTTGAGCCATTTTGAACCAAAGATTGAAATTCCAAACTCATATATGATCTTAAATATTCCTTTGTCATGTTTTGCACTAAACAGCAAGTTATCTTGTTCAAACATGCATGAAACCAGATTAATTTCTATGAATTTTTGAAGTTTGCACTATTGTTTGGAATTTGCTGAATAAGAATAAATCGAGAAAAGTGAGTTACTGCGTCAGCATTGCGTCAGCAGGTTAACAGGGGCGTCTAGGTCAAACCTGACAAGTGGGACCCACTGGTCAGTGTCTCTGTTAATTAACTAAGTTAATTAGGGTTAGCTTAATACTAAACTAGGTTTGACCAGATGGCAGGGCCCACATGTCAGTGACCCAAGGAGTCAAACCCTTGGTCAAACTACGTTGACTCGCCAGCGTTTAGCCGCCGGCAACCTCCAGACGTGGCGAAGGTGCGGGTTTTGCCCTCCGGTGACCAAATGGACGGTGGAGGCCATCTACGGGTAGCTGGGAGTGAGCCATGTCGAGTGATGGTGGTGGTTGAGCACAAGGTCGTAGGAAACGACGCTGGCGACGAGCTGTGCGGCTGCCGGAGTTTGGGAGAGGTCGAACTCATCGCTGTGGTGGTCTTGGAGGCTCAAGGCCAGCTCCTACGTGGCCTAGGAGGTGCTGTGAGGTTAGTGGACATGGTGGTGGGGCCGTTGGGTGGCCAGAGCTACGTCGGCGACGAGCTCAGGCGGCGACATGTGCGGTGGAGCTCGTTGCAGTGAAGCAAAGGACGACAGCGAGAACAAGAAGGATGGGGAGAGGTAGAAGCTCATGGCGGTCACGATGAGCTAGGCGGCGCAGTCGGGGACGAGCTGGGGCAGCGGTGACGACAAAGGGGATCTCCGACAATGATGGAGTCGGGCGAGGTCGGTGCAGTGGCTCCGGGGTGAACGAGCACTCAGGGCTCGATCTGCTCGATGGAGAGGAGGGTGGCGGAGCTGCTGGACACGGCGAGGCAGCGCAGAGACGACGGTGGTCACGTCTACGATGGTGAGGCGGCTGCGGCTGCATTGGCCATAACGAGGGGGAGTGAGGGAGAGGCGTTGGGGGAGAATGGAGGTGTGCAGGCGGTCGTGGGGGCGACGTGGAGGTCGACCAGGCGTCCAGGGGGCCGAACAGCAAGCAGGTGGCACCCTGGCGAGCTCGCGCTCGTCGGCGTCACCTTTCTACCTGCCTGGCGGGGACGAAGCAGCTAGCTGGCATGGGCCAGCACAGTGCTGGGCCGCTAGGTGGGCCGGGTGGTGGAATCAGCCAGGTAAGGTCCTTTTCCTTTTATTTCTGTTTTTCTTTTGTTCTGTAAGCTTGTGGCATTTCTAAAAATAGCTAGGCACTTTCAAAAATCACCAAACTGCACATGCCCACTATTTATAATATATCCAACATGGAACATTTTAGTTTGGGATTATTTGGACATCTAAAATATTTACTAGCATTCAAATTCCCAAATTCAAAATCATATGATTTAATCTAGTGACCTTAGGATGTCCTAGAAATTTGTGCACCATTTTTGTCAGAGGTTTAAGTCCAAGGCAAAAATGATGAACATTTTAGAAGGGCATTTCAGGTTCATTGAAAATAATTTTAGTAAACCCTAGTTGGTTTCAGGGGGGTGCCGGGGGTTCTATCATCCCCATTTCCTTGATTCGGATGAAGATAAACAAGATGCCATCACTCTAATGCATGAACTACCTAGGGTGTGACAGTCTACTACCTCACTCCAGCCCCCACATGCTACTATTCATGCACCGTCGACCTCCTCCAGCCTCCACCAACGACTGTTCATCCATGGCGTCTCCCTCCTGCCTCCACCATCTACTATTCATCGATGGGTCCTGTTCATCCAGCCTCCACCAGCTACTGCAAGCACCCCTCCATGGGCTATTGTTCTTCCAGCCCTCCACCAGCTACTGTTCAACCAGCCCTCCACGGGGTCCTGTTCATCCATCCCAAACCGGCTCGATTGGGGTCTTGTTCATCCAGCGGCAATGACCTCTACACCCCCACGGGGTCCTGTTCATCCAACCCCCAACAACGCTCACTGTTCATCAAGAGGCAGCAGGTTCAATCGGCTTCAGTTAGCAGCAGTAGCGAAGGAATCACTCGATTGGGTTCAGTTAACAGCAATGGATCGATCCGGGTTCGGTAACATAGCTAGGGCCTTGCTCGGGTTCAGTAAGAGCGCAATGCCTCGCACACACACGCATATGTGTACGAGATAAACATACAAACCTCCATGCGTCGCTCGGCCCCGACCACCCACCGTAACCAGGAACTCCCCGAAATTTTACTCTCCCTCGCTTCTATCACAATTTTTTCGTCATGGACGACCCAAAAAATGTTATCCAGATGCGTCTCAGGCCCGCCCTGGACGAAATGCCCATTTTCTGTCATAGAAGTAGGAGCCCACCACATCTATGATGATACCGGGTTTTGTCATAATTATCGTCATAGAAGTGTGATAAGTATGACATCAAAAAATTTCGTTCGGCCCAAAATGTCACGGATGTGTCCTTTTTTGTAGTGAATGTTCTTATAATATAGGCCTCAAAGAGTTTGGGAATTGTGCAGAAAGTACAAGTACTACGCATGTGGCATATGATCACAGATCATACGACCTAGATGCTCGTATCACCATAGCGGCTAATTAAGTTGCGGGGAGCACCTAATATGAGCTATTGGGAGCCACTGGATCCGAGATGCAGAGGCACACACGAGGCCTGAATGTTTTATTTGCAAAAAAAACCTTGGAGAGTTTAAAAATTGTGCATAATTACAAAAACTGCTCCCAAGCTTAGATCCAATGACGTAAAAACTTGTATCACCATAGCATCTAAGCTGCAGGGTGGATGTGATATTCTATGCTGCTGTCATTTTTGTTCCTAAACTTGCAAAATGCATGTAAGTGGTGCGTAACTTGTCTAACCGCGCAAAGTTTTTGTGCAAAAAACCATCCTACACTGAAATATCGGAACAACAGACGGGAGTCCCACTTTTCATTGATCAAATTTGGACCGAAAACTAACAAATCTGGAAGATGAGATTCGAACTGGCAACCTGGAATACAAAGCGTAAGTCGATAGCCTGGAACAGCAATGGTTGTTGGCTTTGTTGCATAACTTGATATTATATAGTATTACGTTGAGTAGAGTAGAGGGAGTGGCTCGTCAACACGTGCATGGCCATTGACTCACTTACTAGTGGGTCCCATGTCTGTGATCTCTCTCTCTCTCTTCTCCATCTAGTAACCTTTAGTCGCATGGCACACACGAAGAGTGGCGCGAGGTTGCCGTGGTGTTATTATAACTAAAAAATGCTTGTAAAATAGAAGAATCGCCTAGAACAAGAGACGTTGTGGCTGGTCGAGACGGAGCTAACTACAATTATTCTCCGTGCTACGTTAGAATGATGAAGCTGTGTGGCTAGTGGGGTGTTTTCGACCGACTGGCTTGGTCTCGAGGTCGAACCATAGGTAGTACATCTGATATAGTATATTTTTACACACACATTTTTTCTCCGTGCCGAGACGTGGCACACTTTACCACACAGTTTCTGGGTCCTCCCGGGTGGTGCATGCATATTTCCTTCCTTGCCGAGACATGGGACGCCCTAGGTCCTCCTCGGTCGTAGTGCCGAAGCAAGTAAATGAGTCATCAAATCACAAAAGCCCACCTTTCCGCCGAGTACATCAGTGAAACACGGTGGCTAGCTAGTTGGGTTAGTGTGATCGATTAGCTAGGCCGCTACCACATTTGTTTTTTCACCCCTTTTTTTCTCATTGCCGACATGTATGTTTAAATATCCACCGCGGCGTTGCTCTGGTCTTTGGGTGCGGAAGCTGCGGTAGGATTTTTATTTTTTTGATTAACGGGAGCACGCGCGGCAGCAATTAGTCATGATGACTACGCCTGTAAGACCCACTGCTCCCTGATGTGAAAAGATGTTAACTGGTGTTTTCCCATCAAAACCAAAAGATTCACCCTGCTCCTCGGCTGGCTCCCTCCGCCTTCCCGTGGATTGCATTGCCTTTCAGCCATTTTGCCCCTTTGCTTCCTCTCACCATTGCTTCTAGCTGGTTCCATGGCGGCGCACCAGATCATGGAGTTTGAGGTGAGGCGCCTGACATAGGAGCTCTAGGCCAAGGATGCAGAGCTCAGGGCCAAGGACATGGAGTTCCATGAGCTCGAGGAGGATATGAGTGCCATGCTCCTCCTTTATGTGCGAGAGTTCACGAAGCTTTAAAAGTGGTAGGCATCCACCACAAATATGCTCGAGGTGTTGGCGGCGTTGCTGCAGAAAGCAGGAGATACGATAGGCGGTTAGGCGAGCCGAATGGACCGCGAGCGGGCCGATCGTGACGAGGTCCAGGATCACCTCAACTACTTGCTGGACCATGTTGCCACCCACGTGTTGCGGCTGTGCGATGCGTACCATCGGGCCAACGCAACCATGTAGGCCGTCCGGTTAAACCCGTTCGACCACCCCAATGACTTCAACGAGCCGCGGCTTCCTGACCTGGTCTCCTTCTTCACCTATATTTCTGAGGAGCTAAGCCGTCTCCGCACGAAGGTGCAGGTGGAGCTGGACAGGGATGGGTTGCAGGCTCCTGTCGCCATTGCTGAGTGAATCCTCTCAGGGCTTCGTCACCGGAATCCATTCCTGCCATTGGACGCCGTCTTTGACGAGCGGGCTCCCATCGATCGGGTGCGGGCTCTGCGGGCGGTGGCACCCTGCATCACCAATGTCATGCGCCACGAGAAGCAGAGGGACTTTGGTGGTGTTTAGGTGTCCTCTGCATGGGCATGTCTCAGCGCCACATGATCATTGGATCAAACTCAGACGGTGCAGATCAGTCACTGTAGCACAAAGCATGCGGGTGTGTTTTATTGCATTCTCATCTCAATATAGTTGTTCCCTCTTTGTGCATGCTTATCTCAGCACCCCTCTTCATGCATGCTCTGCATGCTCCTAGTGTATTTTTGTTAACCTAGTGTAGACTCATGCTCTTTGGCAAGCACCCAAAAGTGAGTCGAGAAGGGAATTTTGCTCCCATGCACCCTTCATACACCCTCCTAACACTGATTCGTCCTTCATATTGTTTATGTTCCGTGGAGTACTGTAGCACCATATTCTTCATGCGTTGTAGACCTGGTTCTGTTAACATTGATCTCACCGTTCAACCATCGATCGGATAGTCAAAAAAGCGGCATGTTACATTAATATTCATAGTTGACATGCACACAACACCATTTTTATCGTCATATCTTACTACACTAGCAAAAATATTATGGTACTAACATATGAACTACTGCACATGCCTAGTAGTAGGAGTACTCTGTGTTCAAGTGGCTGCCGTGTTTCGCACTTCTCCGCTGTAAGAGTGGAAATGCTCGCTGTAATCATTTTTGTTTTTCGGAAACAGTGGACATGCTCTACCACGCGGATCCTCCTCGACAGTCATTGGGAACCTTGCTACTCATATTTTCCAACGTGTGGGACAGCCAGCATCGGGGTCCACTTGCCATGCACTAAAGTACTCCGTACTAGAGTGCACAACTGCACGGTACACTACCCTGGTCGAAGCGCCATAGTAATTCCCAATGAGCCATCAATCATAAACACCCCACCTTTCCAGCAGTAAGTGGGACGGACGAAGCAACCATCATTTCACTCTTAACCCTTAGCTTCCTCTCTTGCAGTAAACCCCGACTCGCTTCTCCCTCATCTTGTTCCTCATTTCTTCAAGAAAACCCCGACGCGCTTCTGCCATTGTTCTTCGCTCCCAAAGAAGAAAAGGTGAGCACATCAATGGTGTTGATTCTGGCCAAGGCCCGGTCTTGCAACCCTGCGACTGATCCTATAACTCCCTCTCTATTCTTTTTTTGGGTTTGTGATTATGGTTTCTTTTCTTTTATTTCTATTTGATAGATTCTTGATGGAGCCTGGAGCACCGGCTGAAGTGATGTCTATGGCTCTGGCTGAAACCTTCGAGGCTCAGGGTATGAAGAAGCGCAAGCACCCCGACGAGACTATCGCGGACAAGCTAAATGCCATCGCCCTATCCAATACCGCCTCTCCGGGATCCCTCGTTAAGCCAGTCCAGGTAATATTTCTTCTTGATGATGTTTTTGGCGATCTTGATCGTGTTTTTTCATCTAACACACAGTACTAGTACTAGTAGTACAACTTTCTGGGTGATCTTGCATCTGATTTTTTATGTGCCAAATGACGATTCTAAATTGCTCTTTTGACCAAAACATGAGAGATGTTGACATGCATATGATTTTAGCACATAACACTAGTTTCCTATAGATTACTTTCAACACTACAAAAAATACACATCCGTGATGATACGTGTGTCGGTGTCAAACCGGCGGATCTCGGGTAGAGGGTCCCGAACTGTGCGTCTAAGGCTGATGGTAACCGGAGGCGGGGGACACGATGTTTACCCAGGTTCGGTCCGTCTCTATGGAGGTAATACCCTACTTCCTGCTTGATTGATCTTGATGAATATGAGTATTACAAGAGTTGATCTACCACGAGATCGTAATGGCTAGACCATAGAAGTCAAGCCTATGTGATTATGACTGTGATTGCCTCTACGGACTAAACCCTCCAATTTATATAGATGTCGGAGAGGACTAGGGTTATACAAAGTCGGTTACATAGAAAGGAATCTACATATATGAATCACCGAGCTTGTCGTCCACACAAAGGAGAGTCCCATCTGGACACGGGAAGAAGTCTTTTGTCTTGTATCTTCATAGCACTGTCCGTCCCATGTTAATAGTTCGGCCGTCCGAGGACCCCTTAATCCAGGACTCCCTCAGTAGCCTGAACCAGGCTTCAATGACGAGATGTCCGGTGGGCAGATTGTCTTCGACATTGCAAGGCGGGTTCCTTCTCCGATTACTTCATAGTACCTGACTTAAAGAGCAGTATCCAGCTTTTCATTTAATGTCACGCCCATCGGCTTCTACACCTTCATGATTTCAGCTTCCACATGTTGAGAGAATACGAGAGGTCGGGGCATTTTTTGCACATGCCACCCTGACCATGTAAGAAAGTTTTCTATTTAAAGAGATGGGGATCTTCAGATCCAGTCCACACCAAGCGAGGAATCCTTAGAGCTTTCCAGCAGAAACCACTCCAACATGGCTAGCGCTCCCAGCTCTTCCTCCCGCCCCCACGGCCCCAAAAAAGGCGACTGGGAAAAGTGTTCTGTATCCCACAATCAACTAGTGAAGCTGCAGACACAGGGATTTCTTCCCCATGCAGATCTAGTCCCCTTTCGAGCCGGATTGGCTTCCTTCGACGGTGGGGCGCAGGCGGAGAATTTCCCAAACCCATCCAGGGGGCAAATAGTATGCTTTGTTCCCTACTTGTTGAGAGGTGCCGGATTTCCAATCCATCCATTCCTCCGAGGGATTCTGGAGTATTATGGCCTCCAACTGCACAATTTCACTCCCGCCTCCATCCTACACATTGCGGGTTACGTTGCTCTTTGTGAGCTATTCCTGGGTTGCGAGGCCCATTTTGAATTATGGAAGAAACTGTTTTGCCTCGTCCCTCGTAATCAAGAGGGATCAATATTTCAAGTGGGCGGCGCCAAGGTATGGCGCATCGCTGGGACCGGATACCTGCCCGGCACGCCGAAGAACGCATCCGAAGAGTGGCCTTCCGAATGGTTCTATATCGAGGACGTCTCCCTTCCCGACCCAGTCCGAATGGGTCTTCCCGAATTTTCAAGTGCTCCGTTGAAGAAACGCCATAGCTGGCACCCCCGGAGCCTCGGGGAGGAAGATAGCATGGAAGTTTGTCAATTGATGAGCAATATAAAGAAGCTCGCCTGGTTCGGATTGTCAATAGTCGAGGTTATGGCGACATCCATAGTACGGGGGGTCCAGCCACTCCAATACAGAGGGCATCCCATGTGGCACTATAACGGAGAAGATGACGCCACCCGCTGAAGTCGGAAGGGTCCGGATACCCCCGCTGCTTTGGGAGAAAGAGGAGTTCATCCGCATTAAGTGCAGAGATGGATTTTCCATGTACAACCCTCCCAGTTGGGTGAGTTTCCATCCCACTACTCCACTCAGTTTACTCCTTGAGTCACTTTCCATAAATATTAATCCGTCCATTTGTAACAGGAATGGCAGAAGATCACCAAGGAGCTCCACAGCCCCGCACCACAGCTAGAGGACCACAACTGGGCCCTTGACCCTGGATTCAAAGAGGATCCAGATATATTCGTGGAGCTCGAGGATGGAGTGTTCTACGAGGCGATCCATGACGACACGAAAGTGGCCATAACAGCTGACTATCCTGGCCTTCTCCCTTCCTCACATGTAAGTAATCAGGAGACTTCTCCTTCAAAAGAATTTCCTCATTCTGCCTCACCCGCCGCACTATCTCATGCTCCAAAGGGGAGGCGATCAGCACGCCACGCTGCACCTGAGGCGACTCACAAGAGAGCGGCGCCTATGTCGGGCAGGCCTCCTAAGAGGAAGGCAAATAAAAACACGGCCGAGCCTTCATCAAAGAGGTACGGTTTTTTAAATATGCTCCTTGGCTGTCACATTGAAGTGTGACGCTATCCATTGTGTCTTATCAGGAAAAACGTTTGTCGGACTATGTCCGGGGATCCTGCCGGTCATGCCTCCACTAGCTAGATTCCGGACCCTGTCTCAAGGACTGAGGCTGACGCGGGAGTGACACCGGATTGTCCTTCTGTAGAGGATTCAGATGATGTATCCATCACAAACTCTAAAGTGGAAAGCGCCATGAATCATCGGCGCTGGCGGGCCGCTCTTCGTGACCCCGTTTTTTCAGAAAAGGCTTTCAACGCCTTCATCTCGGGTGATGCATACATCCTAGCTTCTCGAGATGGGCTTACCAGAGCCACTGACCAATATTTGAAAGATGTGCGGGTAAGTACACACTTGTACAATTCTGATAATTATATACTAGTAGCCCCCGAGACTTGAAGCAATTGATGCAATTGATTTGAGGGTCGTTGTATATCCAGGTGCCCACAGAGAAGAACAACATGTTGTCTCAGGACCTAGAAAAGTGTCGGACCCAGCTAGCCACTGCTACCACCAAATTGGAGAAATACAAAAAGGCAGTGTTTGGTAATGATACCCTCCGTCAAGAAAACATAATAATATACCAGGATTATTAATACAGGTGCATATCTTATGGAAGAGTCGTCAGATCATCCGGGAGAGGTATCGGAAGTTGCACAGGCAGGAGGTCCAGAAGCTCAAAGGCAGCTGGCCGAGCGCGAACGTATATGAACACGGGTCCGGGAGGAGAAAAACAAACTCCAGGATTCCAACACCGAGCTGGGCGTGGAACTAAAAGACGTTCGGGCCTAGCTGGTTGACTCCGTGAAGGAAAATAAGAGGCTACGAGGCGGCATATTTAGTATGTGTTCAAACTTACCTTCACGTAGTTCGGCGAGGAAAGGAACTAACAAAGTTATGTCTGCAGGTATGCTGACCGACCGTCCCGAAGAGGAGATGTCCGAATCGGCGGTCTACTATAAGAGCTGTCGCAAATGCATGAAAGAGCTCAGCAGGCGATGCAAAGTATTTCCAAGGCCTTATGGCCATCCGACTCCCCTCCAGGAAGTATGGAGGATCTTGTATAGCTATTCAAGGGAGCACGGCGGCGCTTCCGATTATGGAAGATATCGGCATGCCGGGAAGGTGCGCGAGAGGCCTCGGCCATGGTGAAAACATGGTATACCAAGCTCGATCCGAATCACATGGCCCGGGTCGGACCTCTAGGGTCAGATGGAAAAGAAATTCCCGTTAGTTTGGTATATGACCAGGTACAAGTACCCGCCAAGTATTCCCAAGAGGATTGTAGGCTAGATAGCCTGTTAGATGGCATAGAGGAAGAAGTTTTTGAGTCCAAGTGACTATGTACTTCAATTGACAAATTTGTCCCTAGCCGTATTGTAAAACGATTGTCATGGCGGACCTTTTCGCTTCGACCTCTGGACCCGAAGGTGCGGAGTGTTTCCAAATACCTGCTCGGTAAGGTAGACCGGTGTATGCGTGCAAACCAGGCATATGGGTCATAGTTGCTTGAACAAACAAGTATACGGCTAGCTATTTTATATTACATTTTGATCGTAAGAAACATCTTCTAGAGAGAATAGTTCCGTTAAGGGTTCCTTTCCCTGGGTCAGCATGCGTTAACGTGCATGTTCGAACTGTGATTGAAAAAATCACAGCATACATAACATCTGGTGGTTCATAGTGTAACGAGTAAAGAACATCTTTAGTCCGCTGACCAAATATTCCTTTAAGAATGCTAGCTTTCGGCTTCACCCAGTATGAGGTACACATCCGGATGACCCGGCAGTAACAATTGCAGAGGTGCTCCCTTTATGCCCTAGCCGAAGTAACGGGAATGTAGGGCATATGCACAGGACCCAAGCAACCCAGCTTGGCCAAAACTTAAGTCATATCGATGCATATAATGGCGAAGAAAAGGTACATACGCGGAAAAGACACATATGTGGTGAACTTGATGCCCGGAAAATAATAATAATAAGCTTCTGTACAAGAAGTCCCTAGGTATAATTGACATACATATTTGAAAATGTGTGTGTCGTAGGTGTACGGTTTAGCCGCATGAGAGCTTTAATGCTAAAAAAGGGGTGAAAAGAGAGGAAAATAAATAATGGAAACAAAAGGGAGAAAGGAGACGAACAAAGAGTCCAGCACTAGGCATAGAATCTTCGGAGTCTGGCCGTGTTCCATGGGTATGGCTCCGGGCGATTGTCTGATGCAACACGCAGGACATACGCTCCTCCGGTGAGGACTTCGTCAATGATGAAGGGACCCTCCCACCTGGGCTTGAGTTTGTGCTTTTTCTTCTCCGGCAAGCGTAGAACGAGTTCGCCAACATTATAAGTCTTGGCCCATACTTCTCGTTCAAGTTGCTCAAGCAATGATCAAAAGAGGATCCACAAACGGAGAAATCATCCATGAATACCTCACAAATATTTTCACAAAATGTCATAGAATATAGCCATCATGCATCTTTGAAAGGTAGCAGGTGCATTACATAAACCAAAAGTCATACGTCTATAAGCAAAAGTACCGAAAGGGCAAGTAAAAGTGGTCTTTTCTTGATCCTCTTCTGACACAGGTATTTGAGAGAAACCAGAGTAACCATCTAGGAAGCAAAAATGTGTATGTTTGGATAGTCTTTCTAGCATTTGATCAATAAAAGGTAAAGGGTAATAATCTTTTTTAGTAGCTTTATTTAACTTACGGAAATCATTTACCATCCTATAACATGTAATAATTCTTTGCGGGGTGAATTCTTCTTTATCATTAGGAACAACAGTAATACCTCCCTTCTTAGGGACACAATGGACATGACTTACCCACTGACTGTCAGCAACGGGATAAATTATACTTGCCTCAAGGAGCTTTAGTATTTCCTTTCTTACCACTTCTTTCATCGCAGGGTTTAACCGCTGTTGGTGATCAATAACTGGTTTGGCGTCTTCCTCCAATTTTATTTTGGGTTGGCATAACATGGGACTAATGACCTTAAGATCATCAAGAGTGTATCCAATAGCAGGACGGTGCTTCTTTAGAGTTTTCAATAATCTTTCCTCTTCCTACTCTGAAAGGTTAGAACTAATAATAACAGGATATATCTTCTTTTCATCGAGATAAGCATATTTAAGAGTATCAAGTAATGGTTTAAGCTCAAACATGGGGTCACCCTTGGGTGGAGGAGGATCCCTTAGGATTTCAACAAGAAAGTTGAGTTTCAAAATAGGTCCCTATTTAAATAATATTTCATCTATTTCCCTTCTTTCATTCATAAACATATCCTTTTCATGGTCTAGCAAATATTGTTCTAAAGGATCATGAGGAGGCACGACAATAGAAGCAAGACCAATAATTTCATCCTTACTAGGCAATTCTTTATCATGGGGTTGTCTACGAAACTTAGCAAAATTAAACTCATGAGACATATCCCCTAAGCCAATCGTAACAACATCCTTTTCGCAATCTATCCTAGCATTAACAGTATTCAAGAAGGGTCTACCAAATATAATGGGACAAAAATCATATTCTGGGGAACCAAGAACAAGAAAATCAGCAGGGTATTTAACTTTCCCACACAAAACTTCAACATCTCTAACAATCCCAATTGGTGAAATAGTATCTGTATTGGCAAGTTTAATAGTAACATCAATACCTTCTATCTCAGCAGGTGCACTATCATGCATAATTTCTTCATATAAGGAATGAGGTATTGCACTCGCACTAGCACCCATATCACATAAGCCATGATAACAATGATCTCCTATTTTTATAGAAATAACAGGCATGCCTACAACAGGTCTATGTTTATGTTTATTATCCGGTCTAGCAATTCTAGCAGCTTCATCATAGAAGTAAATAACATGCCCATCAATATTATCGGCCAAGAGATCTTTAGCCATAGCAATACTAGGTTCAACTTTAATTTGCTCAGGTGGTGTATATGTTCTAGTATTACTCTTACGAACTACAGTTGAAACTTTAGCATGATCCTTTATTCTAACAGGGAAAGGTGGTTTCTTTGGCCGCAATCACTGCTCACATCGCCTCGACCATCCTCTTCATCCTCACTACCCGTGCCGTCTTCTTTGTCCACAATCACTACTTGAGCTCTAGGCTCCTCTAGGCTCCTCTAGGCTCCTCCTCGGCGACTACCACCGGTGGCCACTCCACCCCCGGCGGCCACCTCCCCCTCCCGCCGGCTGCCACTCCGGCGTCGGCGGCCACATCATCTCTGATCTTGTCTCCTGTCGGGTGGGTATCACCACTTTTTCTTCAGTGGAAGAGGCGGGCCACGGGAGTGGAATATGGAGCCTCCTACGCTCAACTTTGCTCGAGGTAAAGAGTTTCAACTCTCGATTAGGCAAAAATTTGGTCATCCAGTGGTGTTCTCCCCTGGTTTTCGTCAACGTGAGTTCACTTTGGTGGTTTCATTTTGTCGGGCTCGGTTTCGTTTGGATTGCCACACCATTAGTATCACTCTCCAATCTTGTTTCAGTGGGTATCCTCAAGGGTTCCGTGTGCATCATCTCAAGGATAGATCTTTCAAGTTCTCTGTTGCTTTGAAATTTATAATCATGGTCGTGTGATCGAAAAGGATTTTAAATTAGTTTTTAATCTGTGGGGTTTTGGCGGCCCCAACTAGATTCATGAAGAGAAGCTTTACTATCGTGAAGAGGAAAATTCCTGGACTCTGGTTACTAGCGGTTTTCGCCCGTGGGCGGCCGCCGGCAATGTCTCCGGTGATCAACTCCGGCCATCGCTTTTTTCTCGTCTCGCGGGGATTCTGACATCCTGCAATAATGAGGTTCAGGACAATAATGAGCAATTAATGCATGAGCCTAATACTTCTGGAGGGGTTAACGCTGCGGTATCACAGAGCGGAAATCAGGGTTTTTCAAATGACTCCATTGAGTGCTATGCTTGCGGCAACTTGGGCCATTTTGCCAGAGAGTGTTTTGAGAAAAAGCTTCCTGGGCTTTTTCATTTTCTTCGTTTTGCCACTTTCCCCAGCCCACCAGCTGAGGCTTGGGATTTGGATGCGGTTCAAGACTAGTTTTCATCTTCAGGGCCGGCCCGGGACCCTTCGGTGGTTTCCTCTTTGAGTGAGCTTTGTAAGGGATCTTTTCCTAATTTTCAGCCGCGAATTGCCCTTGCCTCCTCAACTTCTGCGCCCCACTCCTCTATTTCTTCTCAGCTCTCAAACCCTGCTCTGCTCACCTCTAGCTCGCCATCGACAGTCAGTGCTAGTGCGCCGTCGTCGATGGCAAATATTCCGATTGATCCACGGCCTTTTGTGCCACATGGGTTTGATATTCAGCAAGTCCCTGGCCGCAATGGAGTTGCGCGGGTGGTACTCCCGCATCGGCCTCATCGTCACGAAGACTGGGCGATTGCAACAATCCATCCGCTCCCCGTCGATGCTCCTTTTCCCAATGTAAGAGATGTTCTTGAGGAGTTCATTGTTGAGCATAGGCAGTGAGGGCTGAGAGATGTTCAACATTGTCCTTTCGGTGAGGCTTATGTGCATCTGACGAGGGTTAGAGACAGAGATAAGTTGGTGCTGGACAGCCCTCATGAATTTGGTGATGTGTTCATCACGTTTGTTAAGCATGACGAGGGCAGAAATCATAGAAGGGTGCATTCGGACTGTTTGGTTATTAATGACTGGAGTGCCTTTCGACTTTCGAAACACTGAAGATCTTGCTTGTGCTGTCAGTAAGTTTCACCGTATGATTTCTTGGGCTAAGGAGGACGATCACATGGGACGGATTGTCGTGAAAGCTAGAGTGATGAATCTGGGAATTATTCCTAAAAGTATGAGGTGGTCTGAAGGGGATGAGTTCGAGGAAGATGGCTGGTCCTCTTCTATTGAAGTTCTGGCCAGTGAGGTTCTTGGTGGGGGGCCTGCAGATGAAGATCCAATTCCTCCTGAAAATGTTGATCCACACCCTCTTCCTGAAGATGCTGCACATGTCAATGATTTTCTCAATGATGTTGTTAACAACAATGCCTTTGAAGTTCAAAATGAGGAAAATTGGGAGCAATGGAACATGCCAGTGCAGAACAACCAAAATGCAGGTTTGGAGGATCTCTTAGATGCTGTGCAGCAAGAAGAGATGGCATGGGATGATGGAGAAGAACTGCTTCCTGCAGTTAGTAACAGTAGTTTATCTTCAGACATGTCTTTTTCTGAAGGAGACAATTCCAACATGTTTCTACCACCTGCAATTCCTGGGATCATTCAACCTATAATTGTTGACCAGGCTGCTTTACCTACTGCCATTGTGGTTGTAAATGGACTCCAGAATATTATACAAGCATATGAATCGGATGATGACGAGCCTCCCATGCTGCAAGATCAGAACCTGGATGCTGCTCTGCATGCTGGACTTCCTCAAGCTCAAAATGTTGCAAACCACATGCAGCTTGTTGAAGTCAATCCTTCTCCTAGCTTTGAGGGGTCAGTTGCACCTGCTGTCATTTCTGTTGGTCAAGTTCTAGACTCTAATGCCAATGCTCAACATGTTGGAGAGGATGGGGAACCAAGTTTGGTTTCTTCCTTGCCCTTGGCAGACTCAGACGCTTCTGAAAGTTTTCTGCATCATCAGGCTGTTGGCTCCTCAGAAGGAGCCATAGATTACAACCGTGGACACATCACTACTTCAAGAGGAAGCCTTGAGCCAGTTGTAAACTTGGAGGATTTGCAACCTGGGTTCCAAGGTAACTGGGTGAACCAAATTGATGAGCATTTCACCATGGCTCATTCTCTTCTTGGATTGAAATATATTCAACTTGCTGCTTCTGCTAATAATGATCTTGTTGTCTCTGAAGAAGGTCTTTTGTTGTGGAAAAAGCACTTTCAGGAGTAATCTATGGACAATAAGAGTTCTTTCACTGTCTACATTCCTATAAGTTGGTTTAACTTTATTGTCCACCTACTTCTGTCACCTGATGAGTTTGAATGGACTGTTAAAATGTTGAAGTCTGGAATGTGCGAACTTGTCTCTACTGTGGAAAACATGGACCATGCTTTTATATTTTACATCCCTCATAAGTGTCCTGCTTCTCATGCACCTATTTGTCAGGCCATTGACATTGAGGGCCAACTTAACAAAGACAAGGGCAAGGAAAATATTGGACTAGCTTCCAATGTGCATGATGTGGAGTCCCGGGACTTATTGCAGCCTTTTGGTTCTGAAAATCTAAGGAAAAGAAGGAGTGGGAAGACCCCCCTGGTTGAAACTGAGGTAAGGAGAAGTGATAGAATCAAAAAGGATAATGCTTGTTATAAAAGAAATTCTTGCACAAATTCTAAATGCCTGCTTTGCAATGCTGCCCCTCCAATCGTTCCAAAGTCAGTTGTTAAAAACCTCACTGCCTCTTTCTGCAAGGTTGCTAAGAGGAAACTGGAGGATAAGCTGGCTAAGAAGCCCAGGAGAAGGCAAGATGAGGAGGTGACCAAGGTGCCCTTGGTCACTTGAGAGGACAACCCATCCAACTATTCTTGATGTTAGCTGCCATCAGTTGGAATAGGGCCTTTTGGGGTAGTATATTTGGACCATGTTGTTCTTACTGGGATTTCTCAATGAATATTGTATTGCTGGGAGAATGGTACTTTATGGAACTTGTGGATTTGCTTGTGTACTCTATTATTAAGACCTATATGATGTATGATTCATGGATGCTGTGCTGCTATTGTGATGTGTTGTGCTTTATGCTGTTATGCTTTTTGTCCTTCCTCAACTTCATGTATGTGCCCTTGGCTATCAAGTGCTGGTGCTTGATTTCTGCTGCAGAAACTACTATTGTTCTCATGAATAACACAAATAGAAATTGGAACATCCTCAACTGGAATATTAGAGGGATGAACTCTGAAGATAAATGGTTGGCTATTAAGCAGAAAATTGAGGCGAGTGACTGTAGCATCTTGTGTCTTCAAGAAACTAAAAGAGAGTCTTTTGATGCAGCTTACATAAAAAAATATCTGTCCAAACAGAATTAACAAATTTGCTTTCCTCCCATCTGTTGGAGCTTCTTGGGGGCTGCTAGTTGCTTGGAATGGATCTCTGTTTACAGGAGAAGTTATTGCTCAAAACAGATTCTCACTCTCAATTCAATTCACCAGTTTGTTATCCAATCAGTCATGGATTCTATCTAACATATATGGTCCCTGTGACCCTCAGGACAAGATTGACTTCATTAATTGGTTAATGAATATTCACATGCCTGCAGATGTGGACTGGATTCTTATGGGGGACTTTAATCTCATGAGAGCCCCTTCTGAGAAACAGACCTGGTGGAGATGTTAATGGCATTCTTCTGTTCAATGAGGCAATCAGCAATCGGGGTTTAATTGAATTACCTTTGCAGGGTAGAAAGTTCAGTTAGAGCAACATGCAGCATGACCCTCTTTTGGTCAAATTGGATTGGTTTTTTACTTCTGCCTCCTGGATGACCACTTTCCCAAACACCATAGTGCTACCTCTTGCAAAACCTATATCTGATCACTTGCCCTGTGTCATTAAAATTGGTACTTCTATTCCTAAAGCAAGAGTGCTTAGGTTTGAAAACTATTGGCTGCAACATTCAGACTTTAAACAAGTGGTTGCTGCTGCTTGGAGCATCCTAGTGGGGAATCTTGATGCTGTAAAAAAATTGAATGCTAAATTTAAGAACTTGAGAAGAGCTCTGAAGTTGTGGGACAGGTCTTTATCTTGCTTAAAAGCCCAGATTGCCAAGCTTAATGCCCTCATCTTTCTTTGGGATTTTTTTGAGGAATTCAAAGATTTGGACATTCATGAGTGGAACTGCAGGGATATCTTAAAAGAGCAGCTGCTCATTCTTCTCAGGAAGCAAAAGATTTACTGGAAGCAAAGGGAAAAATTAAGGGGGTCAAATTTGGAGATGAAAACACAAAAATCTTCCATACTAAAGCCTCAATCAATTACAGGCATAATCATATTGCTGTACTTCAAAATGAGGATCAAGTTGAAATTTCAGATCATGCTGGGAAAGCTGCAATCCTATGGGAAGCTTACAAGAAAAGAACGGGCACATCTCACAAAACCTCAATGCACTTCAATTTGGAATCCCTTTTTGGTCCCAGGCAGGATCAAACTCTTTTTGATAACTTGGAGTTACCCTTCACTGAAGAGGAAATTAATGATGTTGTCAAGGATCTTCCACTTGACAAATCACCAGGTCCAGATGGTTTCAACAATGAGTTCTTGAAATCTTGTTGGGATATTATTAAAGGGGATGTGCTTAGATTTATTCAAGATTTTCATGCTGGGCAAATCTCAGTTGAGAGCTTAAACACTTCCTACATCACCTTAATTCCTAAAGGAAGCACACCAATGACAGCAAATGACTTCAGGCCCATTTCTCTCCTTAATTGTTGTCTTAAACTGGTCACTAAGTTGTTAGCTAACAGGCTACAGAAAGTAATTCTCAAACTGGTGCACATTAACCAATATGGTTTCCTCAAGGAAAGGTCCATTCATGATTGTTTGGGTTGGGCATATGAGTATCTGCATCAATGCCATAAGTCCAAAGAAGAAATTGTTGTGCTTAAACTAGACTTTGAAAAGGCTTTTGACACCATTGAACATCAAGCAATTTTGGAGATCTTAAAGGCCAAAGGTTTTCAAGACAGATGGATCAACTGGATTAAAATGTTGTTCACTTCTGCATCATCTGCTATCATGTTTAATGGGGTTCCTGGCAAGAAGTTTTACTGTCTTAGGGGTCAGGCAAGGAGATCCTCTATCACCACTATTATTTGTGCTTGCTGCAGACTTGCGTCAGTCAATTCTCAACAAGGCCATGCACCTGGGTCTACTTTCTTCACCTCTACAAGTGCAATCATGTCCTGACTTTCCCATTGTCCAGTATGCTGGTGACACTCTGGTTCTCCTAAAAGCTGATGCAAAGCAACTTCATTGCCTCAAAGCACTTCTTAATACTTTTGCAGATGCTACTGTCCTTAAAGTGAATTACAACAAATCAAGTCTTATCCCAATCAATGTGCCAGAGGACAAGGTGGAAATTTTGACAAATATTTTTCATTGCAAAAGAGAATCTTTCCCAATTTAGTATTTGGGTACACCATTGGGCCTTCATAAACCTACTATGGAGCAATTCTTTCCTCTTGTCACAAGACTGCAGAAGAAGCTTGTGGGTCTATCTTCTTTCATGACACTGGCTGGGAGATTGTTGCTTGTAAAATCTGTTTTAAACTCTCTGTTGATTTATCTAATGGGATGCCTTGATGTGCCTGCCACCATCAAATCCCAAGCTATCAAGTTGTTGACGCACTGTCTCTGGAGAGGACCTGACCTAGAAGATCACAGACCTGCCATGGTGGCTTGGAGTACTGTTTGTAGACCTAAGGATCAAGGAGGACTAGGGGTGATGGATATCTTTGTTCAAAACAAAGCTCTGCTTCTCAAGAACCTGCACAAGTTCTATAATAGGCATAACATTCCATGGGTTAACTTGATTTGGGAACTTATTATGCAAATAATCTGTTGCCTGGCAGTAATTGAGTTGGTTCCTTTTGGTGGAAGGCAAATCTCAAGCTCATTGATAATTTCAAATCCTTGGCCAGATGTCACATAGGAGATGGTAAAAGTGCTCTATTCTGGTCTGATCTGTGGCATTCAGCTTGTTTACATGACTTGTTCCCCCACCTCTTCTCATTTGTGAAGGACCAGAACACTACTGTGCACACCATTATTCATACTGAATACCTCTCACTGTGCAAGCCTTCTAGGAATTTGAAAGCATGGAAGATATTTGTTGTTCTTTAAGGGCTTCTGGCTCCCTGGATTGCACTGACACTTGGAGCTACATTTGGGGTAATGAGCAGTTCTCAGTTGCTAAGGCCTATAAAGTAATGATGGGTGTTAAAATAGTGCCCCAACATTTCAATTGGATTTGGAATAGCTCATGTCAGCTGAAGCACAAGGTGTTTTTTGGAGATTACTTCATGACAGGCTCAACACTAGGAATCTTCTTCGCAGGAAAACTTTCCATTTGGCAAGCTACAACTGAGATATCAACAATTTTCCTCAGGAGGAAATCTTACATCATCTATTCTGGACCTGCCCTTTTGCAGCCCAGTGTTGGGATATAATACGCCCTTCCAGACAAGCTAATGTTACTGTGCGTGAAGCTTTTGAGGATCTCAGGCAGAAACTTCATGTTCCATTCTTCATGGAAATCATCATTATAGCCTCTTGGGCCATTTGGATCTCAAGAAATAATCTGATCTTTCAAGCCATTCAGCCTTCCATTCAGAGATGGAAAGTCATTTTCCTTGATGAGCTTAACCTGCTAAGATTTAGAGTGAAAAAGAGCTATGCCAGAGCTTTCTGTACTTGGCTTGATAACCTTGTACTGTAATAATTTTTTTGTTTTTTTTTCTATTTTTCTTTTTTTTCCTGGCTTACCTCAAGCCTCTTTACTGTTGGACCCTTGTTTCTTATTAATTAATATAAAAATTGCAGTGGGGCTTTGCCCTACTGTGTACAGTCAAAAAAAGGTGGTTTCTCAACATAAGTAGTAGGAACAATAGGATCATTATAAGTGATAGTCTTTTCTTCAACTTTAATAGGTGCAGCTACTTTTACTTCAGTGGGAGGATTATATTTAAACCACTTCTCGTTAGGGAGGTCAACATGAGTAGCAGATTCACAGAAAGAAGCTACTATCTCAGGTCAAGTCCATATTTAGTGCTAAATCCACGAAAAGCATTGGTATCCATCAAAGATTTACCACAATCAAACTTAGGTGTTATACCTGACTCCTTACCTTTGTTGATATCCCAATCTTCAGGTTTGCGTTTAATTCTTTCCAATAAATCCCATTTGAATTCAATAGTCTTCATCATAAAATACCCAACACAAGAAGTATCGAGCATGGAGCGATTGTTGGGAGAAAGCCGAGCATAAATTTTTTGAATAATCATTTCTCTTGAGAGCTCGTGATTGGGGCATGAATATAACATTAACTTAAGACTCCCCTAAGCTTGAGCGATGCTTTCTCCTTCGCGAGGCCAGAAATTATATATATAATTATGATCACGATGAACAAGATGCATAGGATAAAACTTCTGGTGAAATTCCAATTTCAATCGTTTGTAGTCCCATGATCCCATATCATCACATAGCCTGTACCATGTCAATGCATCTCCCTTCAAAGATAAAGGGAAAACCTTCTTCTTGACAACATCATCGGGAATACCTGCAAGCTTAAATAATCCACAAACTTCATCCACATAGATTAGGTGTAAATCGGGATGCAATGTTCCATCTCCTGTAAAGGGATTAGCTAACAGTTTCTCTACCATACCCGAAGGAATTTCAAAGTAAACATTTTCAGTAGGTTCAGTAGGTTGAGGAGCAACTCTTTGCTCTACTGGTTGGGGTGAAGATACCCCAAACAAGCCCATGAAAGGATTAGTTTCCATAGTAACAAGTGACAGTAAATTTCAGCACACTATATAAATGTTTCCTTACCAAGTTCCACTTACCAAAGGCGCTTCACTCCCCGGCAACGGCGCCAGAAAAGAGACTTGATGACCCACAAGTGCAGGGGATCTATCACAGTCTTTTCGATAAGATAAGTAAGAGTGTCAAACCAAACAAGGAGCAGAAGGAAATGACAAGCGGTTTTCAATAAGGTATTCTCTGCAAGCACTGAAATTATCGGTAACAGATAGTTTTGTGATAAGATAATTTGTAACGGGTAACAAGCAATGAAAGTAAATAAGGTGCAGCAAGGTGGCCCAATCCTTTTTGTAGCAAAGGACAAGCATGGACAAATTCTTATATAGAGAAAAGCGCTCCCGAGGACACATGGGAATTATCGTCAAGCTAGTTTTCATCATGCTCATATGATTCGCGTTTGTTACTTTGATAATTTGATATGTGGGTGGACCGGTGCTTGGGTACTGCCCTTTCTTGGACAAGCATCCCACTTATGATTAACCCCTATTGCAAGCATCCGCAACTACAAAAGAAGTATTAAGGTAAACCTAACCATAGCATGAAACAACTGGATCCAAATCAGCCCCTTACGAAGCAATGCATAAACTAGGGTTTAAGGTTCTGTCACTCTAGCAACCCATCATCTACTTCTTACTTCCCAATGCCTTCCTATAGGCCCACGTAATGGTGAAGTGTCATGTAGTTGACGTTCACATAACACCACTAGAGGAAAGACAACATACATCTCATCAAAATATCGAACGAATACCAAATTCACATGACTACTAATAGCAAGACTTCTTCCATGTCCTCAGGAACAAACGTAACTACTCACAAAGCATATTCATGTCCATAATCATAGGGGTATTAATATGCATTATGGATCTGAACATATGATCTTCCACCAAATAAACCAACTAGCATCAACTAAAGGAGTAATCAACACTACTAGCAACCCACAGGTACCAATCTGAGGTTTTTGTACAAAGATTGGATACAAGAGATGAACTAGGGTTTGAGAGGAGATGGTGCTGGTAAAGATGTTGATGGAGATTGACCCCCTCCCGATGAGAGGATCGTTGGTGATGATGATGGTGATGATTTCCCCCTCCCGGAGGGAAGTTTCCCCGGCAGAACAGCTCCGCCGGAGCCCTAGATTGGTTCTGCCAAGGTTCCGCCTCGTGGCGGGGGAGTTTCGTCCTGTAAGCTTGCTTAAGATTTTTCCAGGGTAAAAGACTTCATATAGCAGAAGATGGGCACCGGAGGGCTGCCGGGTTGCCCACGAGGCAGGGGCGCACGCCCAGGGGGGTAGGGCGTGCCCCCCACCGTCGTGGACGGTGGGTGGCCCCCCTCAGGTATTTCTTCAGCTCAATATTTTTTATTAATTCCCAAAATGACTTTCGTGGAGTTTCATGACTTTTGGAGCTGTGCAGAATAGGCCTCCAATATTTGCTCCTTTTCCAGCCCAGAATCCCAACTGTCGGCATTCTCCCTCTTCATGTAAACCTTGTAAAATAAGAGAGAATAGGTATAAGTATTCTGACATAATGTGTAATAACAGTCCATAATGCAATAACTATCGATATAAAAGCATGATGGAAAATGGACGTATCAGACCCCTTAATCCAGGACTCCGTCAATGCGTTTGGCATAGTAGGTCATGTTTTCTGTCATGCATGTACATCCATGACGATTTTATGACAAAATCAAGATTGTCATACCCGTTCGGTCGTAGAAGTGTTCCATGACATTACTAAAATTATCATCATGGAAGTGTCCACTTCCATGACGATAAATCGCGCGCCATAGAAGTGCTTTCGTCAAGGGTGATCGACACGTGGCATCCATCGTAACGGGATGCCATTAAGCTATCGGATCCAATTTTGGATCCGATAACCCGCTAACAGCCACGACCAATGCTGATTTTCCACATGTATAATTCTCATTAGCCGACGGAACCACATGTCAGCTCCGCGTTGGCACATGTGTCACTCATCCAATGGTCGAGATGCGCCTATGATATGTTGACACATGTACGGTCCCAAAAGTGGCCCACAAAGTTTAAATAGGCCGGACCAACTAAAGGCCCACAAGATTTAGCGGACCATAATAGGCCGGCCCAGCTAAAGGCCCACAAAATTTTGCAGACCATAATGGGCCGGCCCAGCTAAAGGCCCAACATTCTTAGTTAAGGCCCGTACGGCTAGTGTCAAATCGCGGCCCATGGTCACTTCTGGCCCGTTAACAGCCACTAAGTATTTGGGCCGAATTACGGCCCGGTGTATTTCCGGCCTATTAATGGTCCTGCTTCATTTGGGCCCATTTACAGGCCGTTGAAACTTTCGGCCCATAAACGACCGTGAAGGATTTGGGTCATATTCGTCCATGTCTGACATTCAGCCTGTTAGAGGCCCACTATAGATTTGGGCCACTTTCAACCTGTTGTGATTTTTAGCCTGTTATCATCAGACGAAATCCATTGGCCATACGTGGCCCAACGTCACATCGGGCCCATTAATGACCCATCTAAAAATGACACTAATCACGCCCGACCGAACTTCTGGCCTGTTAAAGGCCCGTGTAGTAGTTTGACGCATTTACGGCCCGTCCGAATTTCGGCCTATGAACGATCCGCATTGTAAATGGGTGTAACATCATAATTTTCAATTAGGATGTTATACTTGGGTCATCATATGCATATCATATTTTTTTGCATTTTGGTTGTGATCCTAGAAATCTTAAGCAACTCAAGGACCCACGGAGAGAGTTGGAGACTTCATAAATTTTCATATTTGTATTTTTCTCAAATTTGAAAAGAGGATCATTTTGGTTTTAATATTTTTTTATCTCCGAATATTTCGAATATTAAAATAAATGAGAGGAGATAAAAATGACTTCTCCAAAATAAAAGAAATATTGGAGAAAAAATGTTAAAATCCAATAATTATTTTATTTGGATTTTATTTGCTATTTTATTCGAATTAAAAAATATGCATTTTTTAAAATTGCATTTTTAGGCCAGAAAAATGTTCACTTTGTTCTAAATATTTTATTTAGACGGTGAAAATTGTTTGTGGCATTTTTTTAGATATTTTTTTATTTTTTTAGGATTTTCTTCTGTGGAATTATTTAAAAAAAAACTCTCCGGACCGAACTGGGCCGAAGCCCAGTCGGCCCGCTCGTGCCAACCGCATCCGTGCCGCGCTGCCGTGCCGCTGGCGTACTCCGCCTGGAGTCCAGCTCGGAAATCGCCGCCGCTTGCCCCCTCCCGCAAGCATGCCCCCCTCCCCCGAGGCTTTATAAGCCACCGCCCCGGCCCCTCTCGCTACCACCAGCACCACCGCCGCCCGCAGCAGCAAGCAGCAGCACCCGCCGCCTGCCGTAGCGCCCCCGTCGTGTTTCTCCCACCGTCGCCTCGCCAGCGCCGCCGCCCTCGGAGCCCCGCCGCCTCCCCGTGACCACGCCGCCCGCCGCCGTTCGGATCCCGCCGGCGCCGCCGGTTTTGTCCTGTTTTTTTGTCGGTTTATTTTCGGTAAACCCTAGGTCTAGTTCTTTTTTTAAATAGATCGGTTTTTCCCGGTTTTGTCGGTTTAGAGCTGTTTTGTGAATGTCCGATTGTTTAGATCTAATAACGAACGAATTTGTTGGTCTGTCCCTATTAGCGGACGTTCGTCCGATAGATTTTTATTTTTATTTTATTTTTGGCCAGGGACTTATCCACGATTATTTTTATCACGATTCTGCCCCTGATTTTCAAACTAGTATAACTTTTTACACGTTTATCCAAATTAGATGAAACCAGCACCAAAATCTTTGACTTGAACCCCTCTTTTTAGTTAACCAACTTGAATATGATTTTGGTACTGTAAAATTTGACTTTAGTCCAGATTAGTAAAGGATCTTGTTTTGTTCATATTTTGAGTTTCGTTGCTCCGTTTGAGTTGAATCTTTTTACGAATCATAGCTAATGACTTGTACCTACTGCTAAGATCTATTCCACATGATTAATATTGTTGTTAGGTTTTGAATCTTGTTAGTTTAAGACGTTTGCTTGTTTCGTGTTCGATTTGGATCTTTTCTTGGTTTTTCTCGTGTTTCGATTGAGTGATTTCTTATGTATGTTATTGTTTGTTTACGCTAGATTACCCGGAGTACGAAGCTTGTTACTATGAATCCCTAGAGTTTGCAGATCGTCAGCAAGGCAAGTTACACTTTGATCATACTCTTTTGTACCCATTTTTTACTATGCATTAGTATTGCCCCTCAAATATTTGCACGAGTAGGATTGGGAACATGTGGTTTTGGTTGTAGTGCTTCAGGTAGGAACCTAATACCTTTTTTATCACCCCAGGAATATATGTTATGCTTATTATTGCTTTTCCATGTTCGTAGACGGGGATTGGATCGTGATTCACACATGGAGGTTGAGAGTTATTTTAATCATGGATAATATTAAGGTGGCAACTTTAATATACATCTGGGTGGATTGGTTGAGGCACCTGGGGAACCCAGTGTTGCCTGTTTTTGGTAATCACGGAGTACCCGTGTGATTATCCTATGGAATGCGACCAAGGCTCAAAGGGATCATATGATTATTCATGCTAGAACCTTCAGTGTGCAGCCACAAGCCATTATGGGCTCTGGCATAGTTGAGTAAGTTGTGTGAGCTCTTGAAGAGGTAGACTAGCAGATGTAGAGGGATGTAGGTGGTACTGTCTACGCGGAGTAGAGAGTTAATGCTTCAGAACGGCTATGTCTCGATCATCCGATCATGGATGTGGTCGAGTCTTGTGGGGAAAAGTGCGCAAACCTCTGCAGAGTGTATAAACTAATCATGGTTAGCCGTGTCCCCGGTTATGGACATCTTGAGTATCTAGTACTTGAATCTATTGATGTGATCTCATCACATTACTCTAATTAGTTATGATGATGGGTTAATGATGATGTTTTTAACTGGGATTTGAGTCGGGGTTACCTTCTCAAATAATGGGCAACATGGGAGTAGTTAAATAAATTTATTCCTTTGTTGTAGGGAAAAAAACTAGCTTTATGCAAAACCATGAAACTTACAGCCTCCACCTGCCAAATATTGCATGTAGATATAGTTCTTGCATTATCATTGCTTTGCAGTGTAACAATGCCAGCATATTCCATGTGCTGACCCGATTCGGGCTGCAAAATCTTATGTTGCATACTACTTAGACGACGAATAACGTGTGATAGGTCGTTGTTTTGCACTCAGCTATGCCGTTGGAGTTGATGGACTCATTTACCTTTGAGCTTCTGCAGTTATCTAGTTTAGATGGCCTTCAGCCATGATTTATTTATGTAATCATACTCTTTATGAGGACTCGATGTAATAAGTGTGTGATTGAAACTCTGTTATAATTCCTTGAGTACTTTGTGTGTCAGCATTACCGAGCCAGCGATGACACTGATGCACAGAGACTTGACTGTTTGAGTCTGGTCGCTACAAGATGGTATCAGAGCAAACGCTGACTGTAGGACGCGACCACTAGAATGAGCCACATGATATCTCGTCCCTACTCATTTCTAATTCTCCTCTTTTTCTACTCTATAGGTGGCGGATCCCAGGAACAAAGTTCACTCAACCGGATGGCGACACCCCTTTCGGAAAGCACTTGAAGGAAGTCACTAAGTATTTGAACATCGGACTACCATGCTTCAGGGGGACTTTCTTTATATCGGTACCAAAAGAGGAGAGCTGGAAGATCAAAGTCTGGGTACTTGGGAGGACCTTTGCGCTAACAACGGAGCCTATTGATTTCTACCTGGACGCACCAAGCGGAGTATTGGCAAGAGCATGGAAGCACATATCACCTTTGGACGCATATGTCAGGTGTATCACAAGGAGCTGGAGAATACAGTTTACCAGATATGGGGCCACCGAGATGACCAATGGGAGATGATTCGCACCAGGAGGTATGGATCAATTGCAGCTTACATTCAAGAGATGGGAGATCATATTCCTCGACAGGAGAATCAACAAATTATCCACATGAAGAAGATCAAGAAACTAGTGAGGAGAAATAACGAGCTGGAAGAGGAGATCAAGTCAACACGCGATGGATACGAGGAAGAGATTATTGTACTACTGGAGAAGAATGAAGACCTGAAGAAGAAGCTAGGAGTGTTCATGGGAGACCCTGCGCCAAAGAAGGAGAACAACCATCCAGGAGACTACATCATCATTGACGACACCGACTCCAATGCTGATAGTGATGAAGGCTACGTTGATGAAGCTGGAGCACATATCATGGAGTCTTCCTCTAATGAAAATTTCTAGACGACCACCATTGTAATTAGTAGTATTTTCCCTCCAAGTAGTTGCAACAATCGAGTTTGTAGTTATAGGTTAGACCGCCTTTATGCGACTTGTGTGCTATTGACTGAAGTGAAATTCATTGTGTTTGTCTCATGAGCATATTGGGTAGTGAATCTCTCTTAGACCCCAATTCTATTCTGTTTCTCACCCTTTCAAAACCCATCAGATGCCACCGAGACGTGACAATGGATTTGCCTTCCCACCGGAGCTCACTCAGTTGATCCAACAACAGAATACCTTGGTGCAACTTTTAGTCCAGAATCAGAACCAAGGCAACAACAACAACAACAACCCACCACCACCACCCCTTGTTCATCACCTAGCCCGTTTCCTAAGGTTGAATCCGCCAGTGATCATTAGTAGCACCGAGTCAATTGTTGCAGATGATTGGCTCCGCAAGATTGGAATAGAGCTGACCACTGGCGGATGCACAGATGCAGAGAGAGTGCACTTTGCCGCGCATCAGCTTGATGGACCCGCAACATCATGGTGGGAGAATTTCACAGCCACTTACCCCATTAACACTGTTACATGGGATTAGTTTCAACAGACTTTCCGCATTGCCCATGTTTCCGCAGGAGCTATGAGCATGAAGAAGCGCGAGTTTTGCAACTTGCGCCAAGGACGACGTATAGTGGGCCAGTATGTGGATGAGTTTAGTAAGTTAGCACGCTATGCCCCTCTTGACATAGCTACAGATGCCGCTAAGAAGGAGAAGTTTCTGGAAGGACTGAATGATGAGCTGAGCATGCAGTTGATTGTGGCAACATTCAACAACTACCAAGAGTTGGTAGATAGGGCCCATATGATTGAAGGCAAGCAGCAATAGATTGATAATCGCAAGAGGAAGTATGGACATGGGAGGTACACTTCAGGAGCTCAGCAGAAGCCCCGCTATTCCTCGTACTCGGGAGGACATACCCACAACCATGGAAGCCATAACAATGGAGGACACACACACAACGGAGCAAGTTCTCACAACCATAGTGGCCCCAAGAATGGTAATGGGAATGGAGGAAGCAGCAGCCGAATCCGTTCCAACGCTTCAACACCAGCCAAGAGGGATCTGAGCCACATTACCTATTTCAAGTGCTAGAAGACTGGACATTATGCTACTGAATTTCCTGCAACGAAGAATGGAAATGGCAATGGAGGTTCTACCCAGAAGCCCAACCCCTTCACCAAAGGTCAAGTGAACCACATCAGCGTGGAGGAGATTGAGGATCAACACGACGCAGTTGTTGGTAAGTTTTTGTTTAATGCATTTACCGCACTTGTTCTTTTTGATACTGGTGCATCGCATTCATACATATCAAGGGGATTTGTGGACAAGTATAACCTGCCAACCCTAGCCCTTAGGTCACCCATGTTAGTTAGCTCGCCAGGAGCAGAGTATATGGCCAACCGATGGTGTGATCGGTTACCCTTAAGCATTGGTAGCCATGTGTTTCCCTCGGACCTAATAATTTTGGACTCGCAAGGATTGGATATAATATTAGGCATGGATTGGTTATCAAAGTATGGAGGAAACATTGATTGTGATAGTAAGTCGATATTTCTCACCACCCCAGAAGGAAGGAGGATCAAGTATGTATCCCGGCATGTGCCGAAGGGGACTCAAGTGAATTCCTTATCAGGAGTTGTACAGGAGGAAGTACCAGTGGTGAAGGATTACCCCGACGTATTTCCAGAGGAGTTACCAGGCATGCCACCGGATCGAGACATTGAGTTTCTTATTGAGCTATTGCCAGGCACCGAGCCAATATCAAAGAGACCGTATCGGATGCCCGCACAAGATTTGGAGGAAATTAAGAAGCAGATTAAGGAGTTACTAGATAAAGGTTACATTCGACCAAGTTCATCACCTTGGGGAGCCCAGTGCTTCTAGTGGAGAAGAAGGATGGATCTTTAAGGATGGTTGTTGATTATCGTGCATTGAATGAGGTGACGATCAAGAACAAATACCCTCTGCCAATGATCAATGATTTGTTTGACCAGTTGCAAGGAGTTAAAGTTTTCTCTAAGATTTATCTTCGATCAGGTTATCACCATTTGAAGATTCGAGAGCAGGATATACCAAAGACAACATTTACTACAAGGTACGGGTTATACGAGTGTAATGTTATGTCATTTGGTCTGACTAACGCACCTGCCTATTTCATGAACATGATGAACAAAGTGTTTATGGAGTTTTTTTATAAGTTCGTCATGGTGTTCATAGATGATATATTGGTCTACTCAAAGAACGAAGAGGAGCATAAGGAGCATTTGAGTTTGGTTCTTGAGAAGCTCAGAGAACATCCGGCCAAGTTCAGCAAATGTGATTTTTGGTTAAAGGAAGTTGGATTTCTCGGACATGTTATATCCAAAGAAGGAATAGTAGTAGACCCTACCAAGGTTGCTTCTGTGACTAAATGGGTGGCACCCACATCAGTTGGAGAGATAAGGAGTTTTCTAGGACTCGCAGGATATTATCAGAGGTTCATTGAGAATTTCTCCAGGATTGCAAAACCCATGACGGAGTTATTGAAGAAGGACACCAAGTTTAAATGGATTGAGGAGTGTTAAGCCAGTTTTTAGGAGTTGAAGAAATGTTTGGTTACAGCCCCAGTGCTGATTCTCCCAGACCAACGCAAGGATTATCAAGTGTATTGCGACGCTTCACGTCGAGGACTTGGAGCAGTGCTTATGCAGGAAGGAAGAGTTGTTTCATATGCCTCATGACAGCTTAAACCTCATGAGCTGAATTATGATACACATGATTTGGAGTTAGCAGCCGTAGTGCATGCGCTGAAGACATGGAGACATTTTCTCATCGGAAAGCACTGTGAGGTATACACGGATCATAAGAGTTTGAAATATATCTTCACGTAGAAGGACTTGAACCTCAGGCAAAGGAGATGGTTGGAGCTCATCAAGGATTATGAAATGAAATTGCACTATCATCCCGGAAAGGCAATGTAATAGTAGATGCGTTGAGCTGCAAGAGTTATGTTAACACGCTCATGACCGGAGGATTACCTAAGGAGTTAGTAGATGATATTCGCGAGCTATGTTTGGAGATAGTTCCGAGAGGTTATGTAGCAGCATTGGAAATTCTGTCCACTTTGATGGGTAAAATCAGAGAAGCCCAGAAGACTGACAAGGAGATTGCCGAGATAAAGGAAAGGATGAGAAAAGGAAAGGCTAAAGGATTTCATGAGGATGAGCACGCCACTTTATGGTTTGAGGATCGTGTTTATGTGCCTAATGACCCCGAGATCAGGAAGTTGATTCTGCAGGAGGCCCATGATTCGCCGTATTCGATTCACCCAAGAAACACTAAGATGTATGTGGATTTGAAGGAAAGTTTCTGGTGGACAGGAATGAAGAAGGATATTGCCGAGTATGTAGCAGTATGTGATGTATGTCAGAGAGTTAAGGCAGAGCATCAGAAGCCACCTGGATTGCTACAACCATTGCCGATACCCCAATGGAAGTGGGATAAACTTGGCATGGATTTTATCACGGGATTACCCAGGACTTTTTCAGGCTATGACTCTATCTGGGTTGTAGTCGATCATTTGACGAAAGTAGCTCATTTCATCCCAGTGAATACCACCTATACGAGTGCTAAGTTGGCAAAGATATACATGACCAAGATCGTATGTCTGCACGGAGTTCAGAGGACCATTGTATCAGATAGAGGAACCCAGTTTACCTCAAAGTTTTGGAATCAAATGCATGAAACTTTGGGTACCAGGCTAGAGTTTAGTACAACCTTTCATCCACAGACAGATGGACAGACTGAGCGAGTCAATCAGATTCTAGAGGACATGTTGAGAGCTTGTGCGCTGGATTATGGATCTAGTTGGGACGACAATTTGTCGTATGCAGAGTTCTCTTATAACAATAGTTATCAAGCCAGTTTGAAGATGGCTCCTTTCGAAGCTTTGTATGGAAGGAGGTGCAGGACACCGTTATCGTGGGATGAAGTTGGAGATCGATAGTTGTTCGGACAAGATTTAATCAAAGACTCTGAAGAGAAGGTTAAGTTGATTCACGACAGACTCAAAGTAGCCCAGTCCAAGCAGAAGTGTTATGCGGACTCTAAATGCAAAGAGACGGTTTACGAAATCGGAGACAAAGTATATCTTCGTGTGTCCCCGCTTCGAGGAGTTAAGCATTTTGGAGTCAAGGGAAAGTTAGCACCATGTTTTGTGGGACCATACAGAGTTTTGGAACGTATGGGAGAAGTTGCATACAAGCTGGAATTGCCTGAAGGATTGTCAGGAGTTCACGATGTGTTTCACGTTTCCCAGTGGAAGAAGTGCCACGCAGAGATGGCCGAAATCCCTTTGAGAGATACCGTACCACTGGAAGCAATTCAGTTAGAGAGTGATTTGACCTATGAAGAGAAGCTAGTCAGAATTCTCGAGTCTTCCAGTTGAGTTACCCGCAGCAAGGTGATCAAGTTCTGCAAAGTTCAGTGGAGCCACCATACCGAGGAGGAAGCCACCTAGGAGCGAGAAGAAGAGCTACGGAAAGACCACCGACACATATTTTCTAGCCAACCCGAATCTCGAGGGCGAGATTCATCTTAAGGGCGGTAGGTTTGTAACATCCCAATTTTCAATTAGGATGTTATACATAGGTCATCATATGCATATCAGATTTTATTTGCATTTTGGTTGTGATCCCAGAAATCTTAAGCAACTCAACGACCCACAGAGAGAGTTGGAGATTTCATAAATTTTCATATTTGAATTTTTCTCAAATTTGAAAAGAGGATCATTTTGGTTTTAATATTTTTTTCTCTTCGAATATTTCCAATATTAAAATAAATGAGAGGAGATAAAAATTACTTCTCCAATGTAAAAGAAACATTGGAGGAAAAATGTTAAAATCCAATAATTATTTGATTTTGGATTTTATTTTCTATTTTATTCGAATTATAAAAATATGCATTTTTCAAAGTTGTATTTTTATGCCAGAAAAATGTTCACTTTGTGGCATATTTTTTAGAATTTTTTTATTTATTTAGGATTTTCTTCGGCACAATTATTATTTAAAAAAAAACTCTCCGGACTGAGCTGGGCCGAAGCCCAGGCGGCTCACTCGCGCCAACCGCCACTGCGCCATGTCGCCAGGCCGCCGGCGGACTCCGCCTGGAGTCCGGTTCGGAAACCGCCGCCGCCTGCACCCTCCCGCAAGCACGCATCCCCCCTAGGATTTATAAGCCGCCGCCCCCGGCCCCTCTCGCCACCACCAGCACCACCGCCGCCCGCAGCAGCAGCCACCGCCCCCAGCCCCTCTCGCCACAACCAGCACCACCACCGCCCGCAGCAGCAAGCAGCAGCAGCCGCCGCCTGCCGCGCTCGCCGCCGCCACCACCTGCCGCAGCGCCGTCGTCGCATTTGTCCCGCCGTCCCCTAGCCCGCGCTGCCGCCAGCGGAGCCTCGCCGGCTCGCCGTGACCCCGCCGCCCGCCGCCATTCGGATCCCGCCGCCCTACCGGTTTTGTCCTTTTTTCGTCGGTTTATTTTCGATAAGCCCTAGATCTAGTTCGTTTTTTTTAATTGATCGGGTTTTCCCGATTTAGAGCTGATTTGCGAACGTTCGATCGTTTAGATCTAATAACGAACGAAATCGTTCGTTTGCCTCGGTTAGCAGAGGTTCGTCCGATAGATTTTTCTTTTTATTTTATTTTCAGCCAGGGACTTATCCGCGATTATTTTTATCGCAATTCAGCCCCTGATTTTCAAACTAGTATCACTTTTTACTAGTTTATCCAAATTAGATGAAACCAGCGCCAAAATCTTCATCTCGAACCCCTCTTTTCAGTTATCCAACTTGAACATGATTTTGGTACTGTAAAATTTGACTTTAGTCCAGATTAGTGAACGATCTTGTTTTGTTCGTATTTTGAGTTTCGTTGCTCCGTTTAAGTTGAATCTTTTTACGAATCGTAGCTAATCACTTGTACCTACTGCTAAGATCTATTCCACATGATTAATATTGATTTTAGGTTTTGACTCTTGTTAGTTTAATCCATTTGCTTGTTTCGTGTTCGATTTGGATCTTTTCTTGGTTTTTCTCGTGTTTCGATTGAGTGATTGCTTATGTATGCTATTGTTTGTCTACGCTAGATTACCCGGAGTGTGAAGCATGTTACTATGAATTCCTAGAGTTTGCAGATCGTCAGGAAGGCAAGTTACACTTTGATCATACTCTTTTATACCCTATTTTTACTATGCATTAGTATTTCCCCTCAAATATTTGCACGAGTAGGATTGGGAACATGTGGTTTTGGTTGTAGTGCATGAGGTACGAACCTAGTACCTTTTTGATCACCCCGGGAATATACATTATGCTTATTATTGCTTAGCCATGCTCGTAGACAGGGATTGGATTGTGATTCGCACATGGAAGTTGACAGTTATTTTAATCATGGATAACATTAAGGTGGCAACTTTAATATACATCTTGGTGGATTGGTTGAGGCACCTGGGGAACTCAGTGTTGCCTGTTTTTGGTAATCATGGAGTACCCGTGTGATTATCCTATGGAATGCCACCAAGGCTCAAAGGGATCATATGATTATTCATGCTAGAAACTTCCGTGTGCAGCCACAAGCCATTATGGGCTCTGCCATAGTTGAGTAAGTTGCGTGAGCTCTTGAAGAGTTAGACTAGCAGATGTAGAGGGATGTAGGTGGTACTGTCTACCCGGAGTAGAGAGTTAATGCTTCAGAAAGGCTATGTCTCGATCATCCGATCATGGATGCGATCGAGTCTTGTGGGGAAAAGTGCACAAATCTTTGGAGAGTGTATAAACTAATCATGGTTAGTCGTGTCCGCGGTTATGGACATCTTGAGTATCTAGTACTTGAATCTATTGATGTTATCTCATCATGTTACTTTAATTATTTATGATGATGGGTTAATGATGATATTTTTAATTGGGATTTGAGTTGGGGTTACCTTCTCAAATAATGGGCAACATGGGAGTAGTTAAATAAATTTATTCCTTTGTTGTAGGAAAAAAACTAGCTTTATGCAAAACCATGAAAGTTACAGCCTCCACCAGCGAAATATTGCATGTAGATATAGTTCTTGCGTTATCATTGCTATACAGTGTAACTATGCCAGCATATTCCATGTGCTGACCCAATTTGGGTTGCAACGTCTTATGTTGCAGACTACTCAGCAAACGAATAAGGTGCGATAGGTTGTTGTTTTGCACTCAGCTATGCCATTGGAGTTGATGGACTCATTTACCTTTTAAGCTTCCGCAGTTATCTAGTTTAGATGGCCTTCAACCATGATTTATTTATGTAATCATACTCTTTATGAGGACTCGATGTATTAAGTGTGTGATTGAAACTCTATTATAATTCCTTGGGTACTGTGTCTGTCAGCATTACCGATCCAGGGATGACACTGATGCACAGAGACTTGACCGTTTGAGGTCTGGTCACTACAATGGGCCACCATTTCGGCCTGCTAAGACTAGTGGGTTATTTGGCACAACCAGGGCCCAATCCCACTTTCGACCTATTAAAGGCCCATGTTTTTATGGGCTCGAGATATTTACACCTGTAAATGGCTTATTGTTACAAAGGGCCCAAATTATGTTTAGGCCTGTTAAAGGTCCACTATGGGCACATGCCTACCAGAAAAATATGAAAGCTTATGCTGATTTAGGACCAGATATTTTTAGTGGGCTACATGCAAATTTCGGCCCATAATCGTTTTTAGTCCAGTTTGAATGGGCTCGACGAATGTTGGCATGTTGGAATATAAAAGCCAAGTTCTATAATGAAAAATTCCCACTCCTATATGAAAGTGACAACATAAGAGACTCTATCATGAAGATCATGGTGCTACTTTGAAGCACAAGTGTGGAAAAGGATAGTAGGTTTGTCCCCCCCCTTTTTTGGGCATTTCCTCTTTTTTTTGCCTTTCTTTTTTTTCTTTTTTTGGCCTTTCTTTTTTTTTGGCCTTTCTTTTTTTATTTTTTGGGACAATGCTCTAATAATGATGATCATCACACTTCTATTTATTTACAACTCAAGAACTACAACTTGATACTAGAACAAAATATGACTCTATATGAATGCCTTCGGTGGTGTACCGGGATGGGCAATGAATCAAGAGTGGCATGTATAAAAAATTATGCAAGGTGGCTTTGCCACATATATGATGTCAACTACATGATCATGCAAGGCAATATGACAATGATGATGCGTGTCATTATAAATGGAACGGTGGAAAGTTGCATGGCAATATATCTCGGAATGGCTATGGAAATGCCATAATAGGTAGGTTTGGTGGCTGTTTTGGGGAAGATATAAGGAGGTTTATGTGTGATAGAGTGTATCGTATCACGGGGTTTGGATGCACCGGTGAAGTTTGCACCAACTCTCAAGGTGAGAAAGGGCAATGCACAGTACCGAAGAGGCTAGCAATAATGGAAGGGTAAGAGTGCGTATAATCCATGGACTCACATTAGTCATAAAGAACTCATATACTTATTGCAAAAGTTTTATTAGCCCTCGAAGAAAAGTACTACTACGCATGCTCCTAGGGGGGAGGTTGGTAGGAGTTAACCATCGCGCGCCCCCGACCTCCACACATAAGGAAGGCAATCAAAAGAGCACCCCATGCAATAAATTTATTACACAACTTTTACCATACGTGCATGCTATGGGACTTGCCAACTTCAACACGGGTATTTCTCAAATTCATAATTACCCAACTAGCATGACTCTAACATGACCACCTTTATATCTCAAAACAGTTATCAAGCATCAAATTGATCATAGCATCCAATTCACTTTCTATGATAGTTTTTATTATACCAAACTTGGATGCCCATCATTCTAGGACCAATTTTATAACCATAGCAAATACCATGCTGTTCTAAAAGACTCTCAAAATAATATAAGTGAAGCATGAGAGATCAATAGTTTCTGCAAAATAAAACCACCGCCGTGCTCTAAAATTTATAAGTGAAGCACTAGAGCAAAACTATCTAGCTCAAAAGATATAAGTGAAGCACATAGAGTATTCTAATAAATTTCAAATCATGTGTGTGTCTCTCCCCAAAAGGTGTGTACAGAAAGGATGATTGTGGTAAACTAAAAAGCAAAGACTCATCTCATACAAGACGCTCCAAGCAAAACACATATCATGTGGTGAATAAAAATATAGCTCCAAGTAAAGTTACCGATAGACGAAGACGAAAGAGGGGATGCCATCCGGGGCATCCCCAAGCTTAGGCTCTTGGTTGTCCTTGAATATTACCTTGGGGTGCCTTGGGCATCCCCAAGCTTAGGATCTTGCCACTCCTTATTCCATAGTCCATCAAATCTTTACCCAAAACTTGAAAACTTCACAATACAAAACTTAACAGAAAACTCGTAAGCTCCGTTAGTATAAGAAAATAAAACCACCACTTAGGTACTGTTGCGAACTCATTCTAAATTCATATTGGTGTAATATCTACTGTATTCCAACTTCTCTATGATTCATACCCTCCGATACTACTCATAGATGCATCAAAATAAGCAAACAACACACGAAAACCAGAATCTGTCAAAAATAGAACAGTTTGTAGCAATCTGTATCATTCGAATACTTATGTAACTCCAAAAATTCTGAAATAAATTGGTGGAACTGAGGAATTTGTCTATTAATCATTTTCAACAAGAATCAACCTAAAATCACTCTCCAATAAATAAAATGGCAGCTAATCTCGTGAGCACAAAAGTTTCTGTTTTTTACAGCAAGATCGCATAGACTTCACCCCGGTCTTCCCAAAGGTCCTACTTGGCACAAACTCTAATTAAAAAATTAAACCACATCTAACCAGAGGCTAGATGAATTATTTGTTACTAAACAGTAGCAAAAAATCAAAGAACAAAAGTAAATTTGGGTTGCCTCCCAACAAGCGCTATCGTTTAACGCCCCTAGCTAGGCATGATGATTTCAATGATGCTCAGATAAAAGATAAGAATTGAAACATAAATAGAGCATCATGAAGCATATTACTAACACATTTAAGCCTAACCCACTTCCTATGAATAGGTATTTTGTGAGCAAACAACTAATGGGAACAATAATCAACTTGCATAGGAAGGCAAAACAAGCATAACTTCAAGATTTTCAACACATAGAGAGGAAACCTGATATTATTGCAATTCCTACAAGAATATATTCCTCCATCATAATAATTTTCAGTAGCATCATGAATGAATTCAACTATATAACAAGCACCTAAAGCATTCTTTTCATGATCTACTTGCATAGAAATTTTACTACTCTCCACATAAGCAAAATTCTTCTCATTCAGAATAGTGGGAGTAAACTCAACAAAATAACTATCATGTGAAGCATAATCCAATTGAAAATTAAAATCATGATGACAAGTTTCATGGTTATCTTTATTCTTTAGAGCATACGTGTCATCACAATAATAATCATAGATAGGAGGCATGCTTTCATCATAATAAATTTACACATCAGAACTTGGGGGACTAAAGATATCATATTCATCAAACATAGCATCCCCAAGATTGTGGCTTTGCATATCATTAGCATCATGGATATTCAAAGAATTCATACTAACAACATTGCAATCATGCTCATCGTTCAAAGATTTAGTGCCAAACATTTTATAGACTTCATCTTCTAGCACTTGAGCACAATTTTCCTTTCCATCATTCTCACGAAAGATATTAAAAAGATGAAGCGTATGAGGCAAACTCAATTCCTTTTTTTTGTAGTTTTCTTTTATATACTAAGCTAGTGATAAAACAAGAAACTAAAAGATTCAATTGCAAGATCTAAAGATATACCTTCAAGCACTCACCTCCCCGGCAGCGGCGCCAGAAAAGAGCTTGATGTCTACTATGCAACCTTCTTCTTGTAGACGTTGTTGGGCCTCCAAGTGCAGAGGTTTGTAGGACAGTAGCAAATTTGCCTCAAGTGGATGACCTAAGGTTTATCAATCCGTGGGAGGCGTAGGATGAACATGGTCTCTCTCAAACAACCCTGCAACCAAATAACAAAGAGTCTCTTGTGTCCCCAACACACCCAATACAATGGTAAATTATATAGGTGCACTAGTTCGGCGAAGAGATGGTGATACAAGTGCATTATGGATGGTAGATATGAGTTTTTGTAATCTCAAAATATAAAAACAGCATGGTAACTAATGATAAAAGTGAGCACAAAATGTATTGCAATGCTACGAAACAAGGCCTAGAGTTCATACTTTCACTAGTCCAAGTTCTCTCAACAATAATAACATAATTAGATCATATAACTATCCCTCAACATGCAACAAAGAGTCACTCCAAAGTCACTAATAGCGGAGAACAAACGAAGAGATTATTGTAGGGTACGAAACCACCTCAAAGTTATCCTTTCTGATCGATCTATTCAAGAGTCCATAATAAAATAACATGAAGCTATTTTTTCTGTTTGATCTATCATATAGTTCGTACTAGAATAACACCTTAAGACACAAATCAACCAAAACCCTAATGTCTCCTAGATACTCCAATGTCACCTCAAGTATCCGCGGGTATGATTATATGATATGCATCACACAATCTCAAATTCATCTATTCAACCAACACAAAGTACTTCAAAGAGTGCCCCAAAGTTTCTACCGGAGAGTCCAGACGAAAACGTGTGCCAACCCCTACGCACAAGTTCATTGAACCCGCAAGTTGATCACCAAAACATACATCAAGTAGATCACGTGAATATCCCATTGTCACCACAGATAAGCACGACAAGACATACATCAGGTGTTCTCAAATCCCTAAAGACTCAATCCGACAAGACAACTTCAAAGGGAAAACTCAATCCATTACAAGAGAGTAGAGGGGGAGAAACATCATAAGATCCAACTATAAAGCAAAGCTCGCAATACATCAAGGTCGTGCCAAATCGAGAACACGAGAGAGAGAGAGAGAGAGATCAAACACATAGCTACCGGTACATACCCTCAGCCCCGAGGGTGAACTACTCCCTCCTCGTCATGGAGAGCACCGGGATGATGAAGATGGCCACCGGTGAGGGATCCCCCCTCCGGCAGGGTGCCAAAACAGGGTCCCGATTGTTTTTTGGTGGCTACAAAGGATTGCGGCGGCAGAACTCCCGATCTATCGTGATCCCCGATGTTTTTAGGGTATATGGACATATATAGGCGAAAGAAGTCAGTCAGGGGAGCCATGAGGGGCCCATGAGGGTGGGGGCGCGCCTCCCTGCCTCGTGGCCACCTCGAAGCTGCCCTGACGTCTACTCCAAGTCTCCTGGATTGCTTCCGTTCCAAAAATAACTCTCCCGAAGGTTTCATTCTGTTTGGACTCCGTTTGATATTCATTTTTTTCGAAACACTGAAATAGAAAAAAAGACAGCAATTCGGGCTGGGCCTCCGGTTAGTAGGTTAGTCCAAAAAATGATATAAAAGTGTAAGTAAAGCCCATAAACATCCAAAACAGGTAATATAATAGCATGGAACAATCAAAAATTATAGATATGTTGGAGACGTATCATATGGTCACTGGACTTCAGAATAAGCTCATCACGGTCACCACATACATTTTGTGGTGCTAACCAACCTGTTGTTGGATGGTTAGGAGGACAGTGGTTTCTTGAGCCCACCAGGGTTATAGTCCCGGAGCTCGCATATATCCAGGGTTAATTTTAGTATTTTTCGGGGATGTGCGTTTAGTGGGAGGAGATGTTCCACTCGACTACGAGGCACCTATGGTGACTTCGTAAAATCTCAAGATCATATGTTGGCTCACTCTCTCGAAGTTGCTCATAGGGGTAGGGTCTGCGTGTGTGCGCTTATAGCGGTGAGTGCTTGCGCATATATATGAACCCTTGTGTCTGTACCGTGTTAGAAAAAAATACATGTCGTGATTATACGTTCACTATCTCACTCGTACAACTCCGCATTTTGTTGATGACAGAATCAATTGACCAGTCAAACGTTCCACGTGGCGCAACTAGTGTTGCACCATCGGGGCGCCTAACCATGGGCCCACCTATCAGTGCATATATAAAAGAAAGAAATGGTAGTTTGAGTCTGTACTGTGTTAATAAAATATATTTTAGGGTGATCATACAGTCACTGGCTCACCATACAGCTCCGTAATTTGGTGATGACACGATCAATTGACCAGTCAAACGGTCCACATTCCGCAGCGCACATTACCATAGGGCCCACCCATCAGCGCGTATATGAAGGACATAAATGGTAATAAATTAGTGGTCGGTGGGGATTCGAAGTCGTGAGACCTCTGGTTGGCAGTCGTCGGCGGTGGGGGGGGGCACGGTGATTGGGCGGTGGCGTGGGCATTGCTGGAGAAAAAGCTTCACGCACGGGGTCTGAGGGAGTCGTGGATTAAGGCGTCCCCGGACAGTCGGACTATATGCATATGCCGAACTATTGGGCTATGAAGATACAAGATAGAAGACTTCGTCCCATGTCCGGATGGGACTCTCCTTCGCATGGAAGGCAAGCTTGGCGATTCGGATATGAAGATTCCTTTCTCTATAACCAACTCTGTGCATGGAAGGCAAGCTTGGCGATTCGGATATGAAGATTCCTTTCTCTATAACCGACTCTGTGCATGGAAGGCAAGCTTGGCGATTCAGATATGAAGATTCATTTCTCTATAACCGACTCTGTGTAACCCTAGCCCCCTCCGGTGTCTATATAAACCGGAGGGGTTCAGTCCGTAGGATAACAACAATCATAACCATAGGCTAGCTTCTAGGGTTTAGCCTCTCCGATCTCGTGGTAGATCAACTCTTCTAATACTCATATCATCCAGATCAATCAAGCAGGAAGTAGGATATTACCTCCGTCGAGAAGGCCCGAACCTGGGTAAACATTGTGTCCCCTGCCTCCTGTTACCATTAGCCTTAGACGCACAGTTTGGGACCCCCTACCCAAGATCCACCGGTTTTGACACCGGCATTGGTGCTTTCATTGAGAGTTCCACTGTGTCGCCACCATAAGGCTTGATGGTTCCTTCAATCATCTACAACAACGCCATCCAGGGGGAAGTTTTTCTCCCTGGACAGATCTTCGTATTCGGCAGCTTCGCACTACGGGCCAACTCGCTTGGTCGTCTAGAGCAGATTGACAGCTACGCCCCTGGTCATCAGGTCAGGTTTGGAAGCTTGAACTACACCACCAATATCCATGAAGACTTGATCTTCGATGGATTCGAGCCTATAACAGCCGTGCCCCACCACCACGATGAACATGATCTAAATCTATCATCAGATGGTGTGCGGGAGATTGCACCTATAACTGCACTGGCCCTAGATCCAGAGCAGAGCGCGCCATCCGAGGACGGGAGGTTCAACCCCGCCACGGAAGCCTCTAACTCAACGGTGCTAGAGCCGAACACAGATCTGACGTAGAACGAGGCTTCTGTCATCGGAACCTTGGACTCGTCTCCGGCCATAGGTTCCGAACCGCAAGTATCCGCACCCATCGAACATGACTGAGAGTCGATTTTAGAGTTCAGCTCCGCGGACATCTTCCAACACTCACCCTTAGGCGACGTGTTAAACTCATTAAAGTCCCTCTCCTTGTCAGGAGATTCTTGGCCCAACTATGTCCGGCTTGAGTGGGAAGCGGACCACGAAGAACTTCATTACCCACCCACCACCCACTTGATAGCCACTCTCGACAATTTGACCGACATGCTTGATTTCAACTCTGAAGACATTGACGGTATAAACGAAGATGCTAGAGAAGAAAAGGAACCACCGCCCATATGGAGCTGGACGGCCACCTCTTCATACGACATATACATGGTGGATACACCCAAAGAAGACCACGATGATGACAAAATGGAACCAGTCAAGGATAAAACTCCTGGAAAGTAGCCAAAGCGCGGACGACAGCAGCGCCACTCGAAACCACGCCATCATAAAAATAGTGATACCGGCACAAGAAGGAATAACACCCCGGACGACGCCGAAGACAATAAAGAAACCACGGACCCAAAAATGGAGCTGGACTTGCAAAGGGATGGCGAACACAGTCCGGGGCCCCTGTCCGACCACAGCGATGTTGAAGACTCCAATTACCAACCTGTCTCCGAAGAGGAGAGCAGTCGGGGTGACGATGCATTCATCGTACCGGAAGAACAATTGGAACAAGAGCACCTCCACCAGAGACTTATTGCCACCGCGAGGAGCTTGAAAAAGCAGAAGCAATGGCTTAAAACCACACAGGATATGCTCAATGAAAAATGGAACGAAGTGCTCGACACTGAGGAAAAATACGGCGGTAAACGCCAAACAAATAGCTACCCCAAACTCAAACTGTTGCCTGAATTCGACGATGATGCCATTGCGCCTATTCCGCCGAATAACAATATAGCCGATCAGCCAGGCCGACCACCTCGTAATCAAGGCAGAGCGGCCAATGACGCCACACACAAAACCGCACCCCTTACCCATAAAGGAAAGGAGGTCGTAGTCCGGAACCAGAAACACGATCTACGTGAAGACCTGGACAAAAGAGCTGATAGAACCAGGTCCATTTATGGATCCAGGGAACGCGTTCCCACACAGGATCAGGGCCATCAAATCAAATATGCATGTAACTTACCTGTCCTAAACCAACACCGAACACTGCAACCGTCGGGCCCGCGCCGCGACATAGCCAAATACAGGGGTGCTGCACACCCCTTGTGCTTCACCGATGAGGTGCTTGATCACGAATTTCCAGAAGGGTTTAAACAAGTGAACATCAAGGCATACGATGGAACGTCATACCCTGCATTCTGGATAGAAGACTCTATCCTTCACATCCATATGGCTCGCGGAGACGATCTCCACGCCATCAAATACCTACCCCTCAAGCTAAAAGGACCAGCCCGACATTGGCTGAAAAGCCTCCCCAAAAATTCCATTGGAAGTTGGGAAGAACTTGAGGACGCTTTCAGGGCCAATTTAGAAGGGACCTATGTCCGATCTCCGGATGCAGACGATCTAAGTCACATAACCCAACAACCCGGAGAGTCAGCCTGTAAGCTTTGGAACCGGTTTCTCACTAAAAAGAACCAAATTGTTGATTGTCCGGACGCCGAAGCCTTAGCAGCTTTTAAACACAGTGTTCGGGACGAATGGCTGGCCAGACTCCTAGGCCAAGAAAAGCCAAGGAAAATGGCAGCACTAACCACACTCATGACTCGCTTTTGCATGGGAGAGGACAGCTGGTTGGCCCGTAGAAGCACCAGCAACCCTGGCACATCTGAAGTCTGGGACGGCAATGGAAAGCCACAACAAAATAAAAACAAACGTCAAAACAACAGAGAAAGCCCGGACAATACAGCGGTAAACGTCGGATTTAGGGGATCCAGACCCAGTCAACGGAAAAAGTCACTTAAAGGCAGCAGAGATGGTCCGTCTAGCCTAGATAAAATTCTCGAAAAGGTCCTTCCAAATTCATGGCACCCCCTACAAACCAGCTAACCATACCAATAGATAGTGTTGGATCTTCAAGTAGGCTGGCAAGCTTGACGCCGAACACAAGGGGAAGGGACCGCAAAGAGAAAACAAGGAAGAATCTCGCTAGCCGAATATGGGGGGACAAAAGCAATTTCCACCGAAGGTCAAAATAGTGAACATGATTTTTGTCACTCATATCCCAAAGAGGGAGCGCAAATGCGCACTCCGGGACGTATATGCTATTGAGCCTGTTGCCCCCAAATTCAACCCATGGTCGGCCTGTTCGATCACCTTCGATCGTAGGGATCATCTGACTAGTATCCGTCACGGGTGCTCGGCTGCCTTAGTGCTCGACCCAATAATCGACGGATACCACCTCACCCGAGTCCTCATGGACGGCGGCAGTAGTCTCAACCTGATATATCAGGACATTGTCCGTAAGATGGGAATAGACCCGTCAAGAATCAAGCAAAGCAGCACTACCTTTAATGGAGTAATACCAGGCGTAGAGGCACGCTGCATAGGCACCCTAACACTGGGCGTTGTCTTAGGCTCTCCCAACCACTTTAGAAGCGAGGAGCTAATCTTTGACATTGCTCCATTCTAAAGTGGCTATCACGCACTACTCAGATCAACGTCATTTGCCCGTTTTAACAAAGTCCCGCACTATGCTTATCTCAATCTCAAGATGCCTGGGCCGCGTGGCGTTATCACGGTGAGCGGAAGTATAGAGCGCTCCCTTCGTACAGAAGAATACGCAGCGGCCCTAGTAGCCGAAGTTAGAGGCGGCCCTTTTAAGCCAAACAGCTCATCGGTCCTCACGGTCGCGGACACAGTCAAACGTGTTCGGTGCACACCCACGTGTAAAAGATCAGATAAACCTGCGCTCGTTTAACAGCCCTGTCCCTATAGATCGCCCCATAAGAAGACTGTACATATTTTCCTCTATACATACACTCAAAATTCCTTGGGTAGCATTGGGGGCACCCTGCATGTAAGAAGTCAATAGTTCGGCTCGACCCTATTCGGACTCAAAAAGCTACAGTTCATGGTTCATCACAACCAGCAAACTATACCCACGACCATACCAGATTTTCTTCACCTGGTTGTTTCTCTTTTACAGATAGGCCATCATGATATACCCTTCAAGGACACTGCACAACGGAGACAAAGGCGCAGACGTGCAGCAGGGCCCCGTTTTCAAGGTTTCTGTTTAGATTAGGACCCTGTGTAAACCTTTTTCTTACTATTATCTCTTGTTGTTTCATACCCTCCTGGCATATAAAATGCCCTGGAAAGATATCGGCAGTACTTGCGAACTTACGATTCGCCGTACAAAATAGATGTTATAGAAGCAGCCAAGCAGTGTGCTTTGAGAACTACATTCTCACCACAGGTGCTCTCTCCTCACACCGGGTGGTAGCGCATGCCTTGAATTTAGGGTTCATTACCGGAGGCTGTACACAACCCGATATATATTGAAAAGTCCGAATACCTTCGGGAGTGTTCGGCGTCGCGAGTTTTGGCCTTATATGCATCAGCTCCGAATCATGTCTTGGGTCAATAGTTGGGTTTACCCGGCTCCTGTGCTTGCTACCTTACGTTCTATTCTATCGGCTAAGGCGGCCCAGGGAGAACTACTATGATTGTGCCCTGGTTCATCCAGATGAGCACCTGAGTAGAGAAAGTCGAACACTGACTATCATGATAAGGCGAGAGCTGGTCAACCACTTGAGGACTCAGCGGAATCTTCGTGATTCCTGCGCAATAACGAAGGACCGGTTTCCTGGTCATGTATGTAAACGCACCGTATTCGGACAATCGCGGACATACCATGGGCTATATAGTAGCCCCACCATCAAACTCCTATGGCTAAGTGAAAGTGTTAAAGCTCTATAGTCCAATTGCCTAGTTCGACGCACTAACACCTCCTTAAACGGACCAAGACGTTGGGTCAAGTGTGATCAAGTGCTTTTCCGAACTCCCCCGCATTATACGCGAGGGGGCTGAAGCCGACGACTGCAAACTTTCAGGTTATATACATATATACATAAACGGCCACACAGGAGGCGCTAAAATACTTTACGGGAAAGAGTATAAACATAGCCTTCATTATCATAAGCATTGTTTTTACAATTTGGATACATGTTACTTGAACATAATATTCTTCGAGCACTGGACCTCTATCAAGCTGGCACCCTCTAATACTTCTTCAAAATATTGATCTGGTGTGTCCTGACCCCCGGGCGGACCCCCTGTTGCAATATCGGTGGCCTTCATCTTTGCCCAATACATCTTCACACGGGCAAGGGCCATTCGTGCACCTTCTATGCACGTTGACCGCTTGACAGCGTCGATATGCGACACTGCACAAATAAGTTGCTGCACTAAACCAAAATAAATGTTCGTAGTTGGTCCCCCAGGCCACAGCCGGTCCACGACAGCCTTCATGGCAAGTCCGGATATCTTGTGGAGCTCGGCCCATTCAGCCATCTGCTCATTCAATAGCAGTGGACGCTTTGGCATGCTAAACTGCGACCAGAAAAGCCGTTCCGCTTCATGGCCTTCTTTGGCCTGGAAAAACTGCGTCGCATCAGCAGCACTCTTTGACAAGTTCAAATATGCATCCAGAGAACTCCACATTCGATCAAGCGGGGAATACTTCAGATCGCCGAACTTAGTTTGTAATAAAAAAGGCTTTCCAGCCGCGATCTCCCCAGCTTGCCGGATCTCCTCCCATGTCTCCCTGTGTCAGGACCCCGATTCCATGCCACACCGATCTAGCATGTAACACCCCATATCACTTTGCGGCCTCACGCACGGTATTCCCACGGGTGTCGCCTTACCATGCCCGGGACCGTGCGCCTTTTGGCACACGTATATGATAGTGTCACTAGCATCCATATGACAAAGAACCCGGGCTGACATGGCTAGTCGTGAACCCAAAGTGGCACCAACTTACAGGGACAGGCATACATGACCCAGCATCGAACGTGTCGGTCATCAGCGAGTGAATTCGGGCTGTAGCAACTGGGCTAGCAGGACTCCGGTAAACTGGGCTGTAGCAGGCTAACAGGACTCCGGTAGACACCGCGTGACATTTCCCCGAAGGGACAGACATAGGATCGAAGAAGGACACATGCCGGCCAGCCTAAGTGTTCCGGAGCAGTAGCACGCTACCATGGCTCAGTGGAAGCACTAGGAGACATTTCCCGGTAAGAGAGGCTACTAAGGATAAACAACTAGATAGTCAGATCCCACACATAGCAATACACATTACACGTACGCATAACATGCAAGTATGTGTTGTACAACATGGCATCACAGCATAACTCAACAACTCATATAGATAAGGCTCAAAGAGCCATCATAGCATTTATGGCAAACAAGGGTCACAAGACCCATCATACAGAGCATACAAGCAACAAGCGGATGCATTACATGTCTGGGTACAGACATCTACAAATGAAAAAGGCTGAAGAGCCTGACTATCTACAACATCCGATCAAGATCGTAGCTGAGGTGCAAGCTACTCGTCGAAGTCCACGAGAACACTAGTAAGACCGAAGTCTCCGCTGCAAAAACATAAATAAAGCAACATGACTACAAAGGTACTCATCAAGACTTACATCAGATCCTATCATACATGCATTTGTATCAAGAGGGTAATGCGGGGTTTAGTTGCAGCAAGCCAGCTTTGACTCAGTGGCTATCCTGTTCGACGACTACGAGAAACTGCTGTGGTGAGTCAACGTACACGAGTCCACTAATCACCACACAATACACTACTATGGATTCATCCCCGTCTTCCTACAAGAAGGCCATCCATAGCACTCACACTTGTCTTGAGCATTTTAGAGTATCCACTTCAAGTTGTCTATGTACCATGTAAGCATCCAAGAAGTCCATAACCGCGGACCCGGCTATTCGAATAGATCATGTTAACCCTGCAGGGGTGTACTTCTTCACACATGCTCTCGCCACTTACCGTCATGTACACGTCATGTAACTCGGCAACCTTCAAGCGGAAGCCTGTCGAGGGTGTCGGCCACGACCTGACTAACCACACAAGACTCTAGTCCAGGTTTATCGCCTATTCGGGTTCCATCCGCAAGGAGATCCGGCCGGGGTTTCGCTCACGGCCCCACACGATGTGTGCAGGGTTCCCGAGCCCACCATCCGGGTGCCACTCGGTACACCAGGCCACGTGTGCCTAGTCTGTCCCAAGCCCACCCTGTCGGGTGCCACTTGGTAGAAAAATAGCACTACCTACAAACACCAGAAACTAGTTGCGACTCCTGGACAGAGATCAAGTTGGTTAATAAGTCGAGAGGGCTTGGAGCGCCCGGAGCCCAATGTGTGGTAGTATCGAGTCATTGGACAACATACATAGAACTCAGTGCTTAAGGACGGTTCCAGTGAGACAACCCACCATGTACTCCTACATGGCCTCTCACCGCTACCTTTACCAAATCGTGTTCACACACTTCACTCTTAGTATCAGAACATAGAGCACTGCACTCCAATTCATTCCCAATGAATTAGACCTGACACACTCTAAGAAATAGCAGGCATAGCATGGTAGGAACACAACAATGGCTTCAATCAACTCCTACACATGCTAGTGGGTTTCAACTATTTACTGTGGCAATGACAGGTAATGCAGAGGAATGGGTTCAACTACCGCAGCACAAAGTAGCAGATGAATCGTTGTTGTCCTAATGCACTAACTGAGAGCAGGAGCGAGAGAGTAGGATTGTATCGGAATGAACAAGGGGGTTTGCTTTCCTGGTAGATCAATAAGGGAGGCACTGCTTCACAGACAGGTACTCTGGAACGGTCTCCGGAGCAGGACCTATCGAGAAGGAACGGTGCCAACAATCAATACACAAGCATATGCAACAATATGATGCATGAACGTGGCATGAAGATGTGATGCTGATTGTGCTAATGCAGCTAGCATTATATTTGGATGAAGTCCATTTCAACCAAAGGTTCAAATGCATCTCCAAAATAAGCTCTTTATATAAGCCATTATAGTGTTTCACTTATACATCAGGTATAACTTGGTTTTTCATGCATGAAACTGGTATAGATGGATAGATTGCATTTTTCTGATAATTTTTCATATATAAATTATTTCAATCTGAGCTACGGTTGAATTTCTATGAATTTTTGAAGTTTTGAACATTTTCTGGAATTTCCTGATTTATTTTAATTCTAGAAAATATATTATTGCGCCAGCATGACGCCAGCACGACGTCAGCAGGTCAACCGGGGCTGACCAGGGTCAAACCTGACGTGTGGGGTCCACACGTCAGTGTTACAGTTAGTTAACAGGGGGGTTATTTCTAATCTAACTTAGATTAGTGGCGCTGGGGCCCACTGTCAGTGTTAGTGGTTAATTAGGCGGTGATTAGCACTAAGCTAATCACCTGGCCGATAGGGCCCACCCGTCAGGCCGGCGAGGTCGTCGGCGGCGACCTCAGGACGCGGCGGCGGCCGCGTTACAGGCCATGGGGGCGGCGGCTAAGGGCACCGGGGCGTAGCCCGGGCTCGTCCGCATCCAAGGGAGCAGACGGGAAGCCGCGGGGGCGCCGGAGCTCGCCGGAGCGGGGCTCGCGGCGGCGGCCAGAGCTCGGCTCAAGCGGGCGCGCGGCTACGGCGCACGGGGAGGCAGGAGAGGAGGGGAACCAACGCGGGAGGGCTCATAGGGGACCGGAAGAGACGCCAGCGAGCTCGGGGGAGGCGCTGACGGCGGCGAGCGGCAACGGAGATCCACGGCGGCCGGCGGTTGAAAAAGGCGTCGAGGACGGTGTTGCAGGGCGCTACAGCTTGTTTGGTTCGTCCGAGAGGACGAGGGAGACGCAGCGGAGCTTCGGGGCATGACAGAGGGGCGAGGGGACGGCGTTGGCCGTGGTGGTGCTCGTCGGCGGCGACGGGTGGCTCTTGGGTGGCTATGGGAACGCGAGGGGGAGGAGGGAGAACAACCAGAGAGAGGGGAGAGTAAGAGGGGGGCTCGTGCGTGTCTCCTGGCATCTCGAGAAGGGTCGGGGAAGGAGAGGAAGCAAGCAGGGAGGTGTCCACGGCGATCACTCGCGCGTCGACACGCCTCTGCCTACTGGCAGAGGTTGAGGACGACCGCCTTGCCCTGGTGGGCTGGGCCTTTGCTACAGTAGCAGGCCACAGGTAAGTCAGGTTGGCTTCTCTTTCTCCTTTCTGTTTTGTTTCCTTTTTTTATTTTTGTGACATTAGTTTTGATTTAATAAAAATACTAAATCATTTTATTTTCTTATGCCAATTTTTGTAGGAACTAGTGGTATTATTCCAGAGCTCCCCAACAAGTGGCACAATTTTTGGACATATATTATATATATACCAAATATATATCCAATGCAAATATTTATGTATTAATTCCAAATTCCCAAAATAAATACTTATGGGCTCCTAAAAATATTGGTTTGATTTTTATCTCTGTCCAATATTTTCAGAGAGCAACATGAGCATTTTCTTGGACCTTTTTGGAGCAATTTTTATCTGGGTCATTTCCAGAAATGAGTCTGAGGGTTTCACAAATCCTCATTTCAAATTTAAATGGAATTTAAACATGATGCACACATGACTAGCTAGCCTTGAGCATACCAGAACTAGGGATGTGACACGCTGTCCTCTGACTGGGTCTCCTTTGCCGCTTGTAAGGCCTTCTCAAGGTCAGCCGCTTTTTCTTTGGTCTCTTTCTCGAGAAGCACATATTTGTTAGCAGCGTCCCTTAGCTCAAGCACCATCTTGGATATTTTCTCCTCACTCAGGCGACAAGTAGCCTGTTCGGCCTTTAATTCACCAACTGCCTTCTCGGCAGCCACATTGCTTATCCTGGCTTGCTCCTTGGCTCGGGCAAGCTCAGCCCGAAGGGTCTCCACGGCGGCAGCTCCATCTGCAGTCAAGCACATTATAAATTCCAGCATCATGCTCTAATTTATACGCACTGACCACCCAGAATACATACCTGGCGCCTCATCAAGCCGCTTGTTCACAAGCATGATGTCATCACCCGACACATCAAGTTGCCGCTTCAGTTCGGCAAATTGAGCAGCCCGGGCAGTGTCTGGGGCTGCAGCCGCCTGTGTACAAATTAGCAAAATTATTACCTAATCATATGCATTTGATCCTCTGATCGTCCCATTCGGAAGACAATCAGAGTCTCAGGGTCTATTATCTATACACAGTGCACATTGCGTTTACGGTACAAAACAAGAGGTTACTTCACGTACCTCAAAGCCTCTTAGCAGGCTCGTAAAGGCTTCATTCAAACCGCTTTTTGCGGACAGAATTCTTTCAATCACCGTACCCATTGAGGTACGATGTTCGTCTGAGAAAGACGCTTGCCGAAGAAGACCCGTCCATATGTCCGGCCGTATATCGGATGGTTCGGAACTTTTGTTGGTCTCTCTAGGAGCCGAACACCCGGGACCTCGGGCGGCCGAAGAGTCATCTTCTGGCCTGGCGCTCCTTCACGGGTTGGGAGAGATCCTCCGGGACGACACCTCGGGGGTCGTCCGCCTTATGAGGCGGCGTCTCGCACTCCATCATCTCGGGAAGAAGATCCCCGAGGACGAAGATTGTTGATGGAGGCTATAGGCCGAACTGCAAAACATACGTTTCAAAATGTTATCTTTAGAAGCGAGAAAAGAACGGGGTATGCTTATTAAACACCTTTGTTAACTTACGGTTCGGCTAAAGGCTGGCCGCCTTGTGGTTACTGAGCGGCAATATCGCCTCCCAAAATCGGGCCCCTGATAGGGATTTCTTCCCTCGCCTGGAAGCCTCTGCCTCCAGGTTTTCAGGAGCGGCTCTTTTCTTCCCGTGGGGAGAGGGAATGTTAGATTCTTCCCCCCTGTTCACCCTCCGGCACAGGAGTGATGACTTCCCCGGATACAATGCGGGAGGCACCTCTGGTATGAAGGCCGCTTTGGGCCTCTCCACCCCTCTCCTTTCCTTCCCTCGACGGCACTTGATATGGTGCCAGAGGCAGCATCTTGGTTAACACTGGGTCCGCTGAGTTCTCAGGAAGAGGGGCCGAACACCTGATCATCTCCGCCTTCCTCACCCAGTCCTGGCAGAGTATGGTTTTCTCAGTTTTTTATGAGACACTTAAAACTAAAAACGTGTTCGGAAATAGAGTACTTACTTGGGAATCCGGATGGTTGCAGTCGAGGTGTGTGTCCTCTGTGGTGTTCGAACACCTTTTTCGTGATCCGAAGACTAATTCATACATCCCTTCGAGCGTTGGGCTAAAGAAGCGCTGAATGGTTTGCGGTCCTTTCGGATTGAATTCCCACACACAGAGAGGTCGGCGCTGGCATGGAAGGATCCGACGGACTAACATGACTTGAATTACCTTGACGAGATCGATGTCCTTCTTAATAAGATCTCAAATGCGGCATTGCACTATTTGAACTTCATCTGGCGACCCCCAATCCAGCCCCTTGTTAATCCACGATGCAAGCTGTGGCGGAGGGCCAGATCGGAAGGTGGGGGAAGCCACCCACTTGGTACCACGGGGCTCCATGATATAAAACCACTCCCGTTGCCGTAGTCCGGAAGTTGCGGTGAAGGAACCCTTTGGCCAGGCAGCGTCGGCTGATTTGCTTATTAGAGCACCTCCGCACTCTGTGTGTCTCCCATCTATTATCCTCTGCCTTACATCGAAGGTCTTGAGCCACAAGCCAAAGTCTGGAGAGATACGGAGGAAGGCCTCACATACGATGATGAATGATGAGATGTGAAGGAGGGAGTCTAGAGTTAGATCATGAAAATCTAGTCCGTAGTAAAACATGATCCCTCGAACAAAAGGATTGAGGGAGAAACCTAGCCCCCAAAGGAAGTGAGGGATAAATACGACCCTCTCATTAGGCCTAGGGTTAGGGATAACCTACCCTTGTGCTAGAAGCCTGTGAAGGATTACCGCGGTCAAGTACCTCGCCTCCCTGAGCTTCGTGATATCCTCCTTGGTGACAGAGGAAGCCACCCACCGGCTGTGAGAGCTGGATCCGGACATGGCTTGAGGATCGAAGCGACTGGTTAAGCTTCGGGTGTTGGAACTCGAGGTGGGAGGAGGAGGGACAAGCATAGACGGGAAAGGCGGGTCTTGGCCTCCTTATAGAGACGACGAATATCAAACGTCCCCTACACAGCCTCAAAACATGCCTATCCCCAAGGAATAATACCAACGGGACGATTGGGTTACACATGCCCATGTTGATGAGAATCCTGTAATGAGGGGGCATGATCTCCGCTTCAACAAGAGGTGCCAATAAAACTGCCTCGCAAAGCGTGGAGCGGTAGGCCGGAAAAACAATTCAAAATAATGGCTGGATGATGATGTAATGTTGTGCTGTCAGAACTGTCAGTGGAGGAGACCCGTGTGAACATTATGCTCTCCACGGTGGTATATGGAATTTGTTTTGTAGAGCCGGACACGGTTCTTATGTTCAAAATCTACTATGGAATATTAGGAGAAGGAACCCGCCTTGCAATGCCGAAGCCAATCTACGCGCCGGACTCATCGTGATTGAAGCCTGGTTCAGGGGCTACTGAGGGACTCCTAGATTAAGGGGTCCTCGGACAGTCGGACTATATGCGTATGTCAGACTGTTGGGGTATGAAGATACAAGATAGAAGACTTCGTCCCGTGTCCGGATGGGACTCTCCTTTGCGTGGAAGGCAAGCTTGGCGATTCAGGTATGAAGATTGCTTTCTCTGTAACCGACTCTGTGTAACCCTAGCCCTTCCGTTGTCTATATAAACCGGAGGGGTTTACTCCGTAGGACAGCAACAATCATAACCATAGGTTAGCTTCTAGGGTTTAGCCTCTCCGATCTTGTGGTAGATCAACTCTTGTAATACTCATATCATCAAGATCAATCAAGCAGGAAGTAGGGTATTACCTCCATCGAGAGGGCCCGAACCTGGGTAAACATTGTGTCCCCGCCTCCTGTTACCATTAGCCTTAGACGCACAGTTCGGGACCCCCTACCCGAGATCCGCCGGTTTTGATACCGACAGGGGCCTAGAGGGATGGTTGGGGCGATGGCGAACCAGCGGTGGGGAGTGGTTTCGGGGCGGGCGGGGCAGCGTGGCGGCGCGGGTCGGCCTGCGGTTCGACCATTGGTGGCTGGAGGCTCGGGGAGGTGGAGGATGGAGATAAACTTCATGCCCTAGATTTCATATCCAACGACTTGAATCTACTGACCAGAGATGAAAAAGCCAGTCGACTAACGTGTAGCCTCACCCCGCACGTACACATGCATGCATGCAACACTCGCACGAACACACGCACGCATGCAGGCATGCAACACTGACACGTACACATAACGAACACGGGCACGCATGTAGGCGTGCAAGTCTGACACATACACATAACGAACACATGCACGCACGCAACACTCGCACGCCTCCATGCACAAAGCACACGACGCAGGACACATGCTCAACCTATACATGCATTCACCCTTTGTTAAGGACATGGATTGTTACGGGTATTAATCAGTTTTATCTGTGATAAGTAGAACATTGTTGTTTGCAGCGGTCTTTATGAATCACAACGTATCGAACGGGCTATCAATGTATACATGAAAATTTGAAAATTCTCTTACATTATATATTAGGCTTATATACATGAAATGGATGAAGTCACACTCAATGAACAATCATAGGTTTATGAAATGCCCGCTTCTGACCGCTCTGGCCCACCAAAAGTTACTCTGCCGTGTGCTGACTGCGTTGGGTCACTGACATGCAGGCCATGTACCCAAAGAGCCCACACGTCAGTGGAAGAAAGGTGCGGTGTCGTATGTCAGAGTTGAGGGCGCCACTCGCTGCACGCTCGGCTGAACATGCCTCCTTGCCGCATTCAAACGCCTCCATGAAACCCGCCCGTGTGGAAGCCGAGAAACCCACTCTGGACACACGTCCGTTCATGACCGGGCCGGCATTAAACGCAACACTGGCCGAGCTCCTCCCGTCCGCCGTCTATTTAATCTCTTATTTAAATGAGGCCAAACGCAGGCCAAGAATCGCACACCTCCGCCGCTCACCTATCTCCTCCTTCACCATTTTGTCCACTCTTACAATGGCTTATGAAGAGTAGTTATCCCTCACCCAAGCCGGCTGGGTGGCCCACCGAGCACGCCGGATACGGAGCCAGTTGCCGCCCTAAGCCGGCGCGTGGTTCAGGAACTCGCCGCTCCAGGCCAGCTCGACGAGGAGCGGCGCACGGGCATCATCGCTGCCGTCCATGCCGCCGCCTCGTACCGCGCCTCGCGTGTCTACAACCGCATCTTTCTTGTGGCCGAGACTCCCATGCCGGCGGTCGCACCATGCAAGCACCGGCAGAAGCCTGGTGCACGGAGAGAGATGAGTCGGTGGCCAGTTCCTCCGTGTCTGCCGCCATCATTGAGGATAAGTAGAACATGGGAGGCCGCCGATTCTTAGGTCCCATGAAGGCCACCACAGAGGCGACGCCGGCGTACATAGCAGGTGTCTTGCCGGACCCTTTTGTTGCGAGGACCTTCGTCGACCCCGCATGGGCTCCACGGAAGCGGAGAAGCCCCTTCCACCATCATCTTGGGCATCAGCCAACGATATCAGTTGGGCAGTGGGGAAGCGAGCCGTCCTTTGCGCTGAAGCATATACCTCCGGGGCTCCCGGCAGTTCGGTGATCGTGCTGCTAGACATGAGGAGCACAAATGGATCAGCGGGCGAACATTTAGGCCAGGTATTATATACTTGTGTTGTCGAGAACTAGCACCGCATAGTTCATTTGAATGTAAGGAAATCAATCATGCTTGTATGAAATCCGGTATTTTATATGATTTCCGTCATTGTTTATATGAAATATCGCCGTGTTTGCATGAATTTCGTCCCGTTGGTTGGGTTGCTGTCATAATGTGTGCGGCTACGGTTGGTTGGCGTAATTTGCACGTTGCCAGTTGGTCTGCGGCCGCTCACGCGGCGTAGTGGGACAAAAAAAAGCACAGCTCGTGCGAGCTCGTCTCCAATGTGCGCGCTGGAGGATGCATGAGCACTCAAGCCATTCCTCGTTCATCGGTGGCAAAGGAACTGGTGGAAAAAAGGGTCGCCAACATTTTGGCTACCCCGGGCAAGATCCAAACAGCCCCTCCCAGCAGATTCAAATCCCTCGTTCGTCGTGAAATTTTGCCATATATTTTTTTAATGGACTAGCAAGATGCCCGTGCATTGCACGGAACATCAAGATGCATTTTTTGACAAAACACCTGTTGTGATTGACCCATGCAGGAGTGATCCCATGTGTAAAAACTAATGATATCTCGAGAATTTTATCGGAAAAATGGTATCTCGAGAATTTTATCAGAAAAATGGCACTCCCTCCATTTTTTTATACAAGGCTACAAACCCATATTACAGGTACCAAAGCAAATACTAATTTCTTCTAAGTCAATGGTGCAAGCCACCTTGTTTCCTTGTTTGCCGTGTAAATTAATGTGTATTCTCTCTTTCATGTACATCAAGCCAATGCTCACACTCCCGCATGCATGCAAGGGACAATTAATGTCCTCCTTTGCTAGTACTACAAGGAAAACACCATTAATATTGCATCGATTAGTGTTAGTGGCCTTGTATATCTACAAATTGTAATTTTGATAGTGGCCTTGTATATAAAAATGGAGGGAGAAAGATGAGAGATGAGGTGAGGAGGAGTGGGGCATGGTGGTGACTGGTGGTCGGACTAGGCGGAGGCATGGGGATGGACGGCGCATTATGTCTAGGTTTGTATCTCTCTCTCACACACACACATAGGTGGGGGGCGTGCATGAGAGAAGAGTTGCACGCACGGCGCACGTACTCCCGTCTCTTTCCCAACCACACCCGCGTGGGTACACAGTGGAGCTCATTTCTGAATAAAAAGGCAGCCCACGTGGTAATTTGACACGTGTACTGGTTGTCCACTTGACAGAGGATCGTCTACCATGGGTGAACAAAAAAATTGTGACTTGACACATTATGTTAAAAAAGAGGCAAACCATGTGGGTCCTGCCTTAGAGGCAAGGATCTATACACTAGAGTACTTTTGATGTGTCCCGTCAACTCGAAGAACGAGGAGAAGCTTGTTTAGTAGGCCGTCTCTCCCGCCCACGGGCGCGGTGGCTCGCAGAATGAGGTGAAGTTGCTTACTAGTACGCCTTACACCCGCTCCTTCACCCACGCACGCGGTGACTCGCAGGACAAGGAGAATATTTTACTACTCCCTCCGTTTACTCCTCGTCCCTACCTTGGTTAGAGATTATCATACTGTTTGGAATATATGTCCTTTAGTACTCCCTCCATTTACTTATATAAGGCCACTATAAAAAAATACATTTTGCATCTATACAAGGCCACAAATAGTAATCGAGACAAAAGTACTACTCCCTTCTTTCTATTTTATGGATCAATTTCAAAATCTCCCCAACCAAGGTAGAAGGTGAGTGGTGGAATCAATTTTGTAGTTTGCACAAGTAATTAGTATGCTCATTTTTATCAAGAAGTTATGTTTACCGAGGCATTAATTAGAACAAATGCATGCATGACCACTAAATTTCCATGAACTTCTACATGCATTGGTGAGTTTTCTCTTGACACTGCTTGCATCGGGTGATTTAACGCACCTCGAAATCCAACATATGATGCTACTACTACTACTAGTAGAATTGAGACTTATAAAATAGAAAAACGAATTTTTTTAGATGAGCCCTATAAACCAAAAAGGAGGAGTAGTAAGTAGTACTACCTACATAGTGGGTACGTACTCCGTAAAATCAGATTTTCCCAAAACTAACTCGCTCAACCTTTATTTTCTTGTTTCCCTTCCTGCCTCCTTGCCTCGAACATACTATGCCAAAGTCCCCTACCTGCCGCGTGGGAAAAGACCCGCCCTCGCCTTTTTTTAGTCCGGGTTTGTATCGATGGAACACGCGAAGGAGCAAAAACCAAGCCGTGTCTTGTACTCCTCCGTCGACGCTCGCTTTCATGAATTTTGTACATCCTCTTGCCGACATGTGGGACATATAGCAACCGGGTCGATGTGTCATGCACCAAATGACAGTGCAGAACAGCAGGGGGACGCACCCCAGTCTTACCGCCCCACTAGTAGTAATGAGCAATGAGACATCAAATCACAATGCCGCACCTTCCCAGATGGACGAAGCAACCATTATTTCACACTTTGCTTCGCCATCATCTCCTTCAAGAAAACCACTTAGTATTGCTTCTTCCATTGTTCTGCCTCAAGAGGGACACACGCATCACCTTGGTACATCATGACACATGGGACCGCATGATAGGCCTTGCTCCCCCGCCAATCAGTCTATAAAATCACCTCATTTTTACTACTTCCTCCGTATCGGTTTACACGGCATGCACGTCGTTCTAGGTTGAGAATTTAACTGGCTATATATGTGATGAACAATATATTTTTAGAAACTACACCCGCTTAAGAATCCAATGATATACTTTTTGTGACATAGTAACTCATATTTAGTTAGTCAAATGGATGACCTAGAATTACGTGCACGCCCTATAAACCGAGACGGAGAGGGTAGTACAGTACTATCTTTTTAGATCAATATAGTCAGGATTCACCAAGGAGAAAAACCAAGTGGTAGGCTGCTCCTGTCGTGTTGGCGTAGCAACTCAAGCAGGGTTAGTCCGCACATGAAATGGCGACACACTTAACAAGACCCCTTTGGCCGACATGTGGCTCATCCACCGTCTTGTTCCATGTGGGATGCACCAAATTACAGTTCGGAACAGCGATTGGAATTGGAGGTACCCCGGTCGTAGTGCCGCAGTAGTACTAAATGAGAGATGAGGGGGTCAAATCACAAAGCCCCACCTTTCCCGCATTAAGCTGGACGGACGAAGCAACCATCATTTCACTCTAGGGCACACGAGCATAAAGAAAAGAGAAAACCAACGATGCGTGCGACAACTACCTAGGGCACCCTAGGGTAGGGGCCTCCACTACAAATCTTTTTTTGAAAGCGCCTCCACTACAAATCTGCTTCTCCCTCATTTTTTTGAAATAAAACATCCTATTTATTTATTAGTAATAATGGTTACATTGTCTATAAGAAAATTTACAATATTGTTCATAGGTTCCTCAAACCAATCCCTTGTCTCAGAAAATTTGGCTACTCTAGCAACTTCATGAGCTACTTTATTTGCCTTCCTATTACAGTGTTCAAATCTAACTAACGAAAAATCACAAGCCAAAAAATAACAATCATCAAACACAGTTGCCGCCGCTCCCGCTGTATGTCCTCCGTTCTTCATCATGTAAATTACTTCCATATTGTCGGAGTTAACAACAAGTCGGTTACTTCCCGCCTTTTGTGGAAGTAATAAGCCAAAACATAGTGACATGGCTTCTGCTGTTAAAACATATGCACACCAATCCATCTTCCAATTCCCTCCAACCATAAATCTTCCTTTATCATCTCTAAGTACAGCTCCCGCTGTGCCTCTAAGCATGTCTTGATCAAAAGAAGCATCGACATTTAATTTCACAAAACCTAGAGGGGGTCTCGTCCATCCCTCTATTTTATTTGTTGCCTTGGAGGATTGGGCAATAACATAGTTCGTCATTATAGCACGGGCTCCCATCGAAATTTGGTATGCATCTTGGGTCTTCCCCTGATGAACTAGCGAACGTCTTTCCCACCATAAATACCATGCTGTTATAGCAATCAGTTCGCGAACATTCTGTATGCCCACTGTAGATAGCTCATGTTGACGCATAAAAAATAGAAATTCAAGTACTGCCTCTCCCGCACGATCGACCGCACAGGCTTTTTTAATGGCTTCGCGCAAACCCAGTTTCTCCCACGCCTCTTTTGCCTTTTGACATAAAAATAATAAGTGTTTAGTATCTTCATGCCCGTTCGAACATGATGGGCAGGTGGCGAAACTTTCATATGTCTATTAGCAAGTGTAACACGACACGGGAGGGTTTCATGTAAGGTACGCCAAATAAAGATCTTCACTTTTGCTGGACAAGATAATTTCCAAATCTTGCTCCAAATAGTATTGACATTTATTCCTCCAATCCCATCTGAGTGTTGCAATTTCCTCCCATGTTGCATTTTCCATTCCTCTAGATAAGCAGAACGAACTGTGAACAGTCCATTCTTTGTAAAGCTCCAAGCTATGAAATCCGACATGTCATACGTGGGGAGGGGGATCGTAAGCACCCTCTGGACATCAATTGGCCACACTGTTTGTCTTACCAAATCTTCATCCCAGCAATTGTTGATTGGATCTACAAGATCAGCAACTTTTGTTAGAAGCTGCCCTCTTCTAGGAGTGATAATTTTCCTATTTGCCCCATTTGGGATCCATGCATCTCTCCAGATATCAATATTCTATCCATTACCAACTCTCCAAATACAACCTTTTTTGAGAGAATCCACTCCGTCCATAATGCTTTGCCACGTGAAAGAGGATTCTTTTTTCAGACTCGCATTCATTAAATCTCCATCTGGAAAATATTTCGCTCTCAAAATTGTAGCACATAGTGAATCAGGGTTATCAAGCAGGCGCCACGCTTGTTTGGCTAACAAGGCCAGATTGAAACAATGTATGTCTCGAAAAGCCATTCCTCCTTGATCTTTTGGTACACACTTCTTCCACCATGCCATCCAATGCATTCTCTTCTGATTGTCTTCATCACCCCACCAAAAAAATGCGACATCACGTCAATGATTCCTTTACAAATCTTTTTAGGAATTTTAAAGACAGACATTGCATAAGTTGGGATATCTTGTACAACCGATTTGAGAAGGATTTCCTTTCCTCCTGCTGATAGCAACTTTTCCTTCCAACCATTGATTTTCATAACAATTCGGTCTATTAAGAATTGGAAACAATCACTTTTGTCCATACCCACATTTGAAGGCAGACCCAAATATTTGTCATTGAGAGCTTCAGTCATAATGTTCAGAATAGTACATATATGCGCCTTATCTTCCACTTTCGTGTTGGGACTAAAAATATACTAGATTTTTCAACACTCACCATTTGCCCCGATGCAGCACAATAAGCATCCAAAACTGCTTTCAGCGCCTCCGTGTTAATGGAATTAGCTTGCATTAGGATTAATGAATTGTCTGCGAAAAGGAGATTGGAAATAGATGGGGCATCTCTGCTAACTTTAATTCCGGAAATACTTTTATTCTCCTCTGCATTAGCTAAGAGTGCAGTCAGGCCTTCTGTACATAACAAAAATAAATATGGGGAGAGTGGGTCCCCGTGCCTTCTTCCGTGTTAAAACGAACCCGATACTCCACCAAGGTCACACATTGCATAATTGAATTCACCCAATCCTGCCGAAAGCCTAGTCTCAACATGATTTCCTTTAAAAAAGGCCACTCCACTTGGTCATATGCTTTGTGCATGTCCAGTTTGATTGCACACAGGCCCTCTTTACTGGTCCTTTTATTTTTTATTTTATGGAAACATTCATAAGTCACTAAGATGTTATCTGTAATCATTCTTCCAGGCACAAAAGCACTTTGGGTAGGGCTAATAATATCTAGGAGGATTGTCTTCAGACGAGCAGCAATTATCTTCGAAATGACCTTATACACCACATTGCACAAACTGATTGGTCTAAATTGAGTTTCCTTTTCCGGGGAGTTAACTTTTGGGATCATTACTATTGTAGTATCATTCCAACCATCAGGTATAGTACAGGTATTCACCGCTTGGAGTACCTCTTCAGTAAAATCATCCCCTAACATAGCCCAAAATCTCTTATAAAACATGGCGTGAAGGCCATCGGGCCCCGGCGCCATTAAATCACCAATGTCAAAAAGTGCCTTCCTAACCTCTTCAGCCGTGTAGGGGGCAAGGAGAGCCCTGATCATCTCATTCGTTACTTTTCTTTTTACAAGGGAGAGGACCTCATGGTTCGGTTGGTTAACTTCTGAAGTAAACAGGTTAGAAAAATACCTCAGAATATGATTCTTCATCTCCGTGTCTTTTACCCAAACCCCATTATCGTCAAGCAATTTTTTTATCTGATTCATCTTCTTTCTAGCTGTTGCAGCGTTATGGAAAAAAGAAGTATTGCGGTCACCATGCAATAACTAGTTTGCTCGACCCTGTTGTAGCCAATGTATCTGCTCTTGTTCCAATAAATTTTCAATCAATACAATAGTCTCCTTTTGACGTGCAAGAGAGGTAGCATTCATAGGCCCACTCCGTAATTTTTCTAAATCTTTTTTTAGTTTGTTGATTCTTTTTTTCGGACCCTTAAAGATATCACGATCCCAAGTGTGCAAATCTGCATGTACCGCTCTTGTACGATCAGCGAGAGACGGCCCTATTGCCAACATCTTTGCTTTTTCCCAAGCTGTACGTACAACTTCCGTAACCGCCTCTTCTTTCAGCCATCAAGCTTAAAAATGTTTCCTTCGACTTTTTGAGTGGTCAAAAATATTATCGTCAAAATATTTCGTGTCTAAAATAATAGGGCGATGGTCTGAGTGTACATATTCTTCGTTAATAACTGCCGCTCGAGGGAATTTATTCGCCCAATCCACATTACAGACCGCTTGATCTAGTCTTTCCCTGATTTCGCCCCTCCTCCATATAAATAAGTCACCCCTACATCCCATATCTGCTAGTCCACAATCTCCCAAACAATTACGAAAATCTCTCATCATCACATTTGGTCTCACATTCCCTCCCTCTTTCTTTGATGATAACAAAATTTCATTAAAATCTCCTAAAACTACCCATGGGTGATCGCCCTTCTTATACAAATTTCAAATATCATCCCATGACAAAGCATGGTCACTCCAGTTGGGGTGCCCATAAAAGCCTGTTAAACGCCACTGTACAATATTCCCATTTATAAAAACAACATCAATAAAATTATTTGACACATAGTTCAACTCAACTTTATTCATATTCTGATAAAACAAGACAAGACCACCCGCCCGGCCATCGCTCTCAACTACAAACATTGAATTGAAATTTAAAACTCGACGAAGCTCATCGGCTTTACATATATTTAAGTGAGATTTTGAAAGGAAAATTACCTCTGCTTTGGTACGCTCATGTAGATCCAAGAGCTCGTGAGCCACCGTGGGAGAGAGCATCCCACGGCAGTTCCATACGATGATTCTCATTTGGCCCGGCGTACCTCCACTTCGGAGGCCGCCGATGCGCCATCATCTCCAACCGACTCCCTTCTGTGCTGCCCCGGAGCCTCTTCTTTCTCCTCAACTTCTTTTGATATGTGTGTAACCACCCCATTCCCATCTCTCACAGCTTCCACTCTACCCATACATACACGCTTAGAAGAAACATTTATGTCCCCATACAGAATATGCTCATAGCTATCCATGGTTTTCTCAAAAGAGAAATCTAGCTCAGTACCAGTTGCTGGAGCTTCATAGAGGCTTCTTTTTTTACCTATAATGTTCTTGTGTGCTCCCTTTGAACTCCCAACTCCTCCTCCCTTCTTTCCTTTCCTGCCCTTTTCTTTTGTCTTTCCCTACATGGATTTCTTTGTAGCATTGAAAGTGTAAATAGGGGTGTCAGTGGTATTTTTTGTAGTAAGTCTTGCAGCGACAGCCCCCGACAGCGCCTCCCGCACCCCCGCGCGAAAGAGGAGTTGATCACCCCATTGCAGAGCCGCCCTACTCTCCTAGCCGACCGGGTCAGGCTGGTATGCCGCCATAGCCGCAACAGACCTGATGGGGAAGTACTATTCCCCTGATGCAACATGTCCTAGCCCGCTTGGTCAGGTACAACAGCCGTGGTGGGAGCCGCTCCCCCCACCAGCGCTTGGCCCTCCTGGCCTTCACTAGTAGGGGTGCAGGGGTGTATGTTGATGCATTCTGGTCCTCCTGACCATGATTACCACCCCGAATGGAGTGTTGGACGATACAGGGAGACGACCCTCCTGGACGACCTGCAGCGCCCCCTTGTTGGGCGCCCTTCTGGCCGCCAGTCCTTGGCCTCCTGGCCAAGTCTAGCGCGCCTGAGTGGCCCGCGCTGCAGGTCCAGCTGACCCGAGGCAGCTCCTACGGGCACCAGCAGAGAAGGTACTTTCCTCGGTCCTCCTGACCGAGCAAGTGGCCTCCCTAGACTGGACATCCAGTCGCCAGGATAGACGATTCAGCACCTTTCTCTTTCATAGTGAGATCACTCACAGCTTTGGTGACTTTGACCACCGTTCAGTAGCCTTTGAGATGATTTTTCTACTATAGCCCGAGTACACAAGAGCTCTTCTACTAGCTGTATTTCCCTTCCAGTAGGCCTCTACACTGAGGTTTTTTGCAAAAGCAGCTACTCTACTCTCTTTAGGAGTCCTACAGAACCTTTCCGACATATGGCCTACAAGCCCACAACACTCATAATATGACGGCAACTTTTCATAACGAACATCAAAGTAAAGTTTTTCTTTGTTGCCTAGAGGAGTGAATTCTACTCTACTCTTGATTGGCTCGTGTAGCGGGACTTTCACACGAATACGCAAAAACTTTTCTACTATCATGTGATTCTGGTGTGAGACGGTTATCACCTCCCCAATTTGGCCCCCTAGAGACGAACCCACATCTTCAGTTTTAAGCTCAAACGGTAGATCACGAACCTGGGCCCAACTAGCCATGGTTCCAAGATCCACCTCCGCCGGGTTACCCTTGTCGTCGAACTCGGCGAAGACGATCCCATCCCGCTTATGGTGCCACGGTTGTGCCTTCAACACAAAGTGTTTGTCCACATCGACGGAGAAGTTCAAGATGAACCTCCCGTCGTCGTTGTCCACCTCCTGGATGGTGACCTCGCCTTGCAGCCTCCAAGCCGACGAAGCACGAAGGTCATCAACTAGGACCTGCGGGTGAACTTGGAAAGGCGACAAAAATCGCCCCACCACCAAGAAACCCCTCACAGCCCACCTAGAAGCCTCCATATCAATGATCAGCGGTGAGCCATCCCCACAAGGCTGCCTGGACACCTTCATCTTCTCGTCCCCAGGTGAAGTAGTCAGAGAACCGCTCCCCATGGTCGCTGGCACACTCCCCGATCCCTGACCCACCTCCCTCTCCGCCTCCCCCTTTCTCTCCATCTCTATCTCTCCCTTACTCACTAAAACAACTCGTACAGGGAAGGAACTCAAAAAGGAAAACAGAAAACCTTGCTGTGTATGGAGAGCTGATGACTCGAGACCCCCCCCCTTTGCTTTAGATATAGTTCCTCCCCTCACCCAAATTCGCCACCAACACGATGAGAATTGTGCATTTATCAACAAATAAAAGATCATAAATGGGCAGTTTTCAAAATAAAGAGGCACCAATTTCTCTTTTTTCCTTTAAGATATAGATAACATTCATCCCCTGATTTCCATCTTTCTCTTTTATATCTCTCAGAGAAAGAATCTCTCTGTAATCCAACGCAATCACAGTAGTTTCCATACTAGTAGCATCCAAAATTGGACCCCCTACCCCAAACGGGATCAAATCTTGAGAAACTATGTCCCTATTATATGGAAGTACCTCCGATTTGTCGCCGTTGTCGCCGCCGGCTTTCACACTCCCCGCCAGATCAGTGGGGCTCCTCTATGGCTTCATGCGCATCATCTCCTCCGCTCTCCTCTTCATCCGCTTCCAGCACCGTTTCCGGTTTAGAGATTGCCGGAGGATCCGCCTTGACGTGGCCTTAATTTCTTCCCAATCCAGATTACCCACCGGGCCCCCGACGGAAATCCCCGCCCTACTGAGGACGCGAGGATCCGTTGACTCCGCCTAGGATGCCGCTGTTGCCCGCCCCCTCCCGTTGGTGTCACGCGCCGCAGGGGCCTCTGCCGGATTCCCCGTCTCCATTACTCCCCTTTCTCTATCTCCGTCGTCGCCAGATCGCCACGCGATCGCGGGAGCTTTGGTTTTTTTTTTGCAAAGTGTACCCCTCTAGTCTAAACCGTCCCATCTTCTTCTCCCTCATCCTCTTGAAGAAAACCTATGATGCGTGTGGTGGTAGGGTTTGTAGGAGTACTACGGCGTGTGGGGCCACGTCATAGTAAACGGGAGAGGGGTTGAGTTTGAGTCGACGCCTTAATATGTGTGGGCCGCTTGGTTTTACAGGAAAGAGGCAACATTTTGGGTTCGGGGACCAGTGGAGATATACGTACAGAAAATTGTGGACGTAGGTTCGATCGAAAGGCAGTGATGCATGGGCCCTGCATTTTGATATACGCGCGGCCGCGTGAAATTTGCTACTCTACTCAAAACTAGTAAGGTACACATGCATTGAAGGCATGAAATTTGGAAACCAAATTATGAATAAATACACACTATATCATATAAAGCTTTGAGTCATATATGCATGATGTAGATGTTCGTTTAGTTCTTATAGTTCATCTCATTCAAAATCAATTAATTTTATAAAAATGTGAAGATTCATGGGGTTGTGCATTGTAAAGAATAAAGTAAAAAAACAAATAATGTCAATTCATTTAGAAAAAAAGTTTGGGCAATTATGATACAGAAGATTCTAGAACAAAGGATAAGTGCTTGTGTTTTGAGGTTTGTGCATTATGCTTAAGTTCAACCATGGAGTCTTCTAAATTGTATGTGTGGCAGAATCTAGTGGAATGTTGATGATATCCAATGGCCAGTAGTGCTCGGATTTGCCATCTCTACACTATCGGATTAGCTTCATCCAGCGACCATCTTTCAAAGTTATTTGCACACTATATAGGGGTATAGATAATGCATAAAAGTTCCTCCAAAAACATCTATAACTAAACAGAAAAATGAATTGCAGTTAAAAGAATTACATTTCTAACAAAAATGTGAATGTGAACTACATATGTGTGCACGTGACCCGCACATACATTGTCAATACAAAATTTAATGCAAGAAATAACTTATGAGTAACATCCACGAATTTATGATGTGGTGCTTGCATGCATAGAGTAAAAAAACAATGTGATTTATGACTTGCATGCATGACGTGTTCTTGTGCCATAGTTGCATGTGTTGGAAAAAAGCTACTGGTGGGTTGTACTAGATATTTAGGTATAGAAGATGTATACATGGAAGTTGTAGGGAAAGAGATGACATGGAGTATCTCAATTCCTACGAGTAGGGATTGGAAAAGAGATGTCATTTGGTTCACATCATAGGAACTTTTCTATTGAATCTAGACATGACATGTATCTCAATTCCTATGAGGAGGGATTGGAAAAAAAAGATGTCATTTGGTTCACATCATAGGAACTTTTCTATTGAATATATGCTAATGTTTATTTTCCTTTGAAATTATGGGAGTATGGGAATACATTCATATGAACCAAGTGGCTCTAAAGCTATACAAATGATATCATGTTTATTTCCTTTGAAATGTGGAGTATATGAATCTATTCCTATGAACCAATTGGCTCTAAAGGAAAAAATCATATAAAAATCATACCATATAGAGTTCATATGATATTCCTCCACACCAAAGGATGGTTGAAATTGTTGTAGGTGATACGATGGTCTTTCCTTGTAGACTCCTCCCCCATATTTATAGTTACCTCTCGAAGATGAATGAAATGATATATACTGGGTATTCTATATGTGCATTTTGGTACACAAAAACTCAGTAAAATTTTGCGAGGTTCGAATTTTCAATAAAGCTATATGCACTACATTTTGAAATGGAGGGAGGAACATACGACATTTGCTAACAATCACGTGGAAGATTTGTGTGTAGGAGGAGTGGCTATTTTGTTAAATGACATGACAAAACTGACACTGTCGGATGCTGATCTAATGGTACTTAAAGCTTTGTCAGGAAAAGGCTTTTGGCGAACGTTTGTCGGATAATGATTTACGGACACATGCATTGCATTGATACGTGCCCCCCCCCTCTCTCACGCACACACCCACCCTCACGAGTCACGACTCTGCCGGGTCCTCTTGCACCCACCGTCTATCTACAGGTAGACGTCACACACATATGTGCTCTTCACACCCTACCCTTAGAACTTCTAAAAAATAGAAGACGTCACGCACATTTTATATTAGCTCACACGTCACACACTTATACTATTACTCTTGTGGTGAACATTCTTTGGGCTTAGTATATTGTACTCTCATGAAGAGAAACGGTGCGCGCACGCACTAGTTCTCTCACACTCACTCGCGGGTACACGTAGGAGCGCATTTTTTTAAGCTGGTACAACAAATCACTCCACTATATATATAAGCAGGAGACTTAGCGCTTTCTTTACTAGGGTTCCTCTCTTTCACTCTCTCATGCTCTCCGGATCTAAGCAAAACCTAGGTGGCCACACTCTCTCTCTGCTCACGGTTGGTCACAAATCCGACCGGACCACCTCGACCGGGGCAGGGGTGTAGGTGCATCGTTCACGCTGTCTTTGGCGGCGAGGGAGGAGACCAATGGCTGCCCGCACGGGAGAGCGCCGGCTCGGGTGGGCCTCCGACCCCTTCTTCCTCCCTGCGGCATTGTGTCCAAGATGTGGCCTCCCGACACCGTCTTTGCCACATGATGACGACCCTCAGGTATATATTCCTTCGAAACCTGCCGTGCTCTACTGCCCTAGCTCCCCACTTGGCTATGTGTGGCTACTTCCGTCGGCTGTTCCAAAGCCACCTAGACTTTTACTATTATTAGAGGTAAAGCTAGTTCTTAGAGTCGACTCTAAGAGTTGGTTCAAACAGGGAAGAAATTGGGAAAGTTGTAGCATGAATCTAGGACTTGATTCTAAGAGGAAACGGGGGAAAGTAGTAGATACTGGCTACCCAACCGGTCTCTTGGTTGAAAAGGCGAAGAAAGCATGGTGGATGGCGAAGGGTGGGGGGAAGTGGACCTGTCTCTTGGTTGAAAAAAGAAAGAAAGTGAGGGGTGTTGGGGGACAATGCAAATGAGAATGAGCAGGTCTAGATCTCCTGTGCTCACATAGGAAAATGTCACCGAGGAGATAAAAAATGGGACAAATGCAGACATGCTGCCTGAGTGTTTGCCGCTCTCGGCAACCACATCTGCCTCACCACTTTATGCCCTTGCTGTCCCTACACCCATATCGCTACCGTTAATGTAAAATCAGATGAAGCATTAAGCAATTCCACCTAATGTCACTATAAGTAATGGTCTAGTGCCGTCGATCAATTGAAGCAATGCCACCACCATTTTATGAAGTGCTTCCGTCTTGCTTTACTTCACATGAATTGTGTTTTTGCAGTTACACTTAAATCTCACAATGCTAGCATTGCTTCATCCTAGTGGAACTGCACAAATTTGAGTGCACATTTACTGACCATGTGCTACTCTCATGACAGTAATACTAATGCTATTTTTCTGCATGTTAATCTAGTGGCAGTGTTGAAGTGATGTGATGCTACTTACATGAGGGAGCTTTCATACTGTCAATCTAGTGCCAATTATAACACAATAGGTGCTGCTGTTAACCATACGCCACTGCAAATATCTATCACTGTTTAAATAACCGTATTTCATATTTGCGCAAACAGGGATGTCTGTCTCCATATCGTTTCTATCTACGCAATCAAAAGTACACACCTCAGTTTTAGTACAACTACACAAAGTGAGATGGCTATTCATAGCTGCCGTCCCCTAACCACCAATGTTCCAGGTATTCCTACATTGGTAGTAACTAGGTAGAATGACCAAAGCAATCTAAAAAAAGATGATTCGTACGTTTTACTTCCTGATTGGAGTGCAGGGACGAGCGAAAACAATTGCATCCTAGTCCGGAATGCACTATCTACCAGTTCATCCATTGACCGAGGACTAGCTAGCACGGCTTCACGACGGTTTTTGGGACAGGTGCGCGGACAAGAGGCATTGTGGTCTGCTTATTTCTGCAAATAGTAGTGCTTAAATTTAGTGGAATGCACAAGAATTTTAGCTGGTTCGTAGACTACATGGTTCAGTTCAACATTCCAGCTGAGAACACAATTATAATTGGTTATTCTGGAATGAGAGAACCTAACCCTGGATGGTGGCAACAAGAAAAAACCAGAGTGAACTCCAGGAAATTTAAGCCTGCCGGGAGGCCCTTTGCTCAGAGAAGCCTTGCTTGTTTTTTCCTGATTTGTAAACCTTCTCACAACTTTGTCTTTTGCTGTGAACTAGTATATGTTTGTTATATACTATGAATCATTGATATGTATAAAATTGTTTGTTTAATGTGATTGTTCCACATGAACGCTGGACTAGCGTGTGAACGTGTGGAATTTACATTTAGGCCTCATTTAACTGCATGAACCACTGTAACAAGATATATAGTTTCTTATATGTCAGACAACAAATTGTTGACTATTAGCTGGTCGATGGCCTAGTGTTCAAGCGAGCTGAGCCAATGTGCCATGTTTTGCACAACTGCATACAAGTGGGGTAGCACCAACAGTGTTTACAAGTACTTATGTATACGTCAGCGCACAGTTCTCAAACGAGTACTCTATTTCATCAAACACACACTGCTCGTATGATAAACCGTTACAACTTATGTCTCACCATGCCATATTAATGAAAAAACTAGTGAGGACGCATCTGTTTCGGCAACAATTTCGATGGTTCTTACATGATTCACGGGCACACAAAAGTAGCAGCAGTTCCCATAGATGGATTCAAACAGAGTACTAGCCCCAGAGGGCTCGATAACAGGCAAGGTTCGGATAATTAGACATAATCCAAACTACTATTAAACATTAGCTAGGGCAACTATTTCATGCCTCGATCTAATTTGGGCTGGACACAAGACGAACCTTGCCATGAACATCATCGAGGACGTCCAGTAGCGGCTCAATCCTGTGAACCTTCATGAAGATAACCTTGTGGCCTTGCCACTCATAAACTTGTTTGTGGAGGCATGCCACGTCGTCTTCCTGCGTAAGCTTGAAAAGAACAGTATGCCTCACAAACAAAGGAGTAGCATTGAACTTCTTGTGCTTCAGTACACCCTAGACAACACGTCTGACAATAGTGAGGCTAGAATACAACTCGACATCGGTATAAGCGCAAATGGCTTCCAGGATCCAACAGCCTAAGAACTCTGTTTTCCCAGTGCGTATATTCAGGTCATCCGCCTCATAGCGAGTGGCATGTACAACCACACAATCCTTGTCTGCATCAGGGCTCTAATTTAAACAGAAAAAATTCTGAATTACTTTCCAGTATAAGAAACACAAGTTATTTAAACCACTATGTATAGCATGGCATCGAAGCTAATAAAATTTTGCATTATTCATCACCACATACTTAGATGAAAAACCACAATCGAGATCGGCAAAGAAGAAAATCAACTTGGGAAGCTCAGCGGGGGGGGGGGGGACACATCCTCGAAGGGAGAAAACTGCTCCTGCAAAGCCATGGGGCTGTAACCTCAAACGGGGCATTGACCATCTCAGTAGTGGCCGTGAGCGTATCTGGGGTCGGCTCTGTGGCTGCCTCCATCTTCTTGGAGCTCTCTATGTCGTGGGGATCAGCCTCCCGCGTCTACTCCAATATCGGCAGATCTTTGCCTGGTTCTCCTTGGTCCATCATGAAACTGACGAATACTAGGAGACCACTGGAAGGAAAACACAATCAGAATGACAATGAAACAAAAAAGGGAGTAAGGATCGGTTACTGCTTTGCAAAAGTTCTTTTTTTCTCTGAATGAAAATATACCAACATCAGGGATCCGCTTACGTTCCCTTCGTTGGGAGAGAAGAATAGTGGCAGATGTGAGTGTTGGCTTTCTTGAAGACGGTGAGGGAGAAGGGGATTCAAAGAAGAGTGAAATGATGGTTGCTTCGCCCTTCAAACTTAGACTGCGGGGAGGTGGGGTTTTGTGATACGACGGCTCGTTACTGTCGCGCTACGATCGGGGTGACTCTCCGCCTGCATACTTCCTTCTAATTTGGTGGATGGCATTTGGGCCCGCGCGCTGCATGGCCCGCATGTCGGTGAACAAAAGTAAAACTACATTTAGTAGAGGGAGACGATTCGATGACCCAGGAGGAGCCAGAAGCGGTAGTGTATCCACTATACTAGTAGTAATTGTTTTTCTGGGTAGCTGTAGAGTGTCTCCACAGTACTAGTAGTAATTGTTTCTCTGGCTCCAAGACAAAACAGCCCATCCACCCTAGTAAATAATAAAATCAATTCAAAAGCCCATATATTTACTTAATGAGAGGCGCTACCCACACCCAGCACACCGCCACCCAAAAAAACCTGGGTGCTCTTCTTCCTCCTCACTCCCACCCACCTCACGTCAGCTCGCTCCACTCATACCCCCAAGCTCCTCACCTCACTCCTACAGAAAAACCCTAGCTCCCCTTCTTTCTCACTACTACAGAAAAACCCCAGCTCCCCTTCTTCTTCACTCGCACTACAACTAGGCTCATCATTCGTTACTCTGCTCAAATCAGTGAGCGCGACGCGACGCCCTCGAGGAAAATGGAGTCGGTTGACCCCAGCGCCAAGAAGATGAGGCTCCCACCAGCGGCGACGCCTGTTGTAGATCCGGCACCCGGCAGTGCAGGGAGAAGCGGTGACCCCGCCCCCACTGGATCCCCGGAACCCGTAGAATCTTGGGTGGACCGCATCAGCGATCTTCCGGATGCTGTCCTTGGGGACATCATCTCACTTCTCCCCACCAAGGATTGCTGCCGCACCCAAGTCCTCTCAATTCGGTGGCGCCCTCTATGGCGCGTCGTGCCCCTTAATCTCGACTGCCATCAGCTATCTCTCTTCAATGATTTTGAAATCCCCAGAGCCATCATCTCCTCCCAGCACGGCTCCGTTCAAAGCCTCTGCATCCCGTCGTGCTACCTGAGCAAGCATACCATGCTCTGCATGGTGGATGCCTGGCTGAAATCCCCTGAATTCATAGAACTACAGCTCCTTGAGTTCTACTATTCCCTTGGAAATCACCTACCAGATACCGCACGCCATGTACTTGTGCCCTCAGCATCGATGTCCATCTCGTGGTTTTCCTCCTCTCTCCACATCGCCACCTTTGCGCTGTGCTACCTACCAGGCAATCTGGTACTAAACCTTCGACTCCCATGTCTCAAGAAACTTTCACTTGTGCGGTTTCATATATTGGAGGCCTCATTGCACAACATCATCCACTCCAGTTGCCCTGCCATGGAGTGCTTGGTGCTTGTTTTCACAGTTAGAATCGGTTGTCTCCAAATAAAGTTGCCTAACCTTGTAAGAATTGGAATTTCTTTTGACGGAAGGCAGCTCATCATCCAAGATGCCCCTTCACTTCAAAGGTTGAACCTTGATTCTAGTTATTCACCGTCGCAAATAACCATCCTCTCTGCGCCTAAACTGGAGACCTTGGGTGTAATACATGATCTCTGTGCTCATTTCAATATGGTGTTTGGCTCCACAGTTCTTCAGGTACTTTATATTATCATCTACACTTGTAACCATAAGCTGCATTTTAAATTTCTGCGCATAAGTTATATATCATCTTGGAGTACACATTTTGTACTAATATTATGTTCTATCCTCAATAAAGAGTTTCTCCATGGATGGTCTATCAGTGGTGCTGGATTCTGTCAAGATCTTATATATTGAAATGAATAGTTTTGATCTAAACAATATTATTGGCTTGCCGCAATGCTTTCCATGTCTAGAGAAGTTGTATATAAAGGTGATAATTTCCCGCACATTGGAAGCCCTCATATAGTGTACTAGAATAAACCGTTCAGCTGTTGCTCTTTTCGACACTCTTTTTTAGACCTTAACTGTTTTCAATCGTCATGTCTATTTAGGCAACAAGACGGGCTAAGAAAGTTATAACTAATCAGTGGATTCATAAGCACTGAAATTTTCTCACTTCTCATGACATTCGATTGAAGACAATAACGCTAGAACGATATGTACCCAACCATGCAAACACTAGATTTGTCACAATGTTCCTACTGAATGCGAGGTTACTATTTTCCATCAGGCTTAAGTTTATCAGCAGCATGGTTTTGACGGATGGGTATGTCGAAGAGCAAAAAAAGGAGTTTCAGGTGGGCAAAATAGCTTCTGAACATGTCGGGCTTCTATTTACAACATATTGTGGTCATAATCAAGTAAATTTTACGACCCAGGATGTTCATTCTATGGACCTGACCGATCCATTTGACTGTGACTGCCGAAAACAGTGTTGGAATTAGATGTTGTTGCCCTTTTCAACCTGGGTTTTGTCTAAACATGATGAACAATTATCCCGCGTGCTTTTGTATATTTTGTAAGCTGGAGTTAGATGTTCTTACCCTTTTCAACTTGGCTGTGACTGTCATATTTTCTTTGAAACAAGGCAAATGGCTTCCCATTCGTTTAATTTAGTGTGAAATATTGAAACAAATCCCAACCAAGGGAAATAACATCACTCTCGCCGGCTGCTTGAGCTCACTGTGCATTACAGAAGCCAAGTGATTAGCCCCCACCAGCACCCACAAACTTATTTCGAACTAGCACATCAAATGGGTTGTAAATTCATAGGAAAGGCTGCATGACGGTGATAGATTTGGATTCTGACATTTGGGACCCACGAGGAAATAGCCTATCCAAGGTCATGTCGACTTACTAGCGAGTCAACAAACGATTCTGCCTACCAGCCGTTGGATTGTCATCCAACCTCTGCCGTGTATCTTCTATCTCTTGTCTTCTTCCTCCAGCTGCCCAAACCAAACCACCCAGTCGGTTGCGCCTGCTCCCACCTCCCATGGCTGGCTGCGCCTTCGCTGCCCTACCGTACCCTCCAATGTTGGCCAGTCCCTCCCTCTATTCCCCACATGTCCTGTTATTCTCCGGCAATGTCACCCCCAACACGCACCCGCACCCGAACCAGTCAGCCCTCGTACTCTCCTCCGCCTGCGGCTGGACCGGCGCATCTTCCACGGCTCCTATTCGTTCTGTCCGAGGCCTCGCCATTGTCCTCCGCATTGGTTTGCTAGCGTGTGCGGTGCGCCGCGCCCTTGCATTGTCAACATCGTCAACAAACGAGAGGAACAAGGAGATGACTATACATGGAGAGGATGATAGTAGGGACCCACCAGCGTCCGGCAGTACACAAGCAAGTGCCTCGTTATTACAAGCCCAAAAAATGGTTCCTCCTAATGGTTGGACATATGGGCTCACGCCATTGTCAACGTAGTCAATAAATGAGAGAATTACACTACGAGCGGCCGACACCAGGGACCCACCAGGTCGCACAGTTTTTTTTGAGGAACAAGCAGTTGTTATTTATACTAGTTTTAGTGACGGATCAGGGTAACAACAGGGGCTATGGCCCGTCTGGCCAGGGTTTTATTTATGTTTACCACATCATGAGCCCAGTTGTTTTTTTCTTGCTGAAAATGGCTTGCCCAGTTCTATTTTTTAAAGAAATACCCAAACAAGCCCTACTTGCTTTATCAGCCTTGCTGGGCTGCAAATCTTTCAAGATGAGGAGAGTTTCATTCGGTTTGCCCAGAAATGGGTTGTACATTATTAAAACCATCAACCGGAATTAGTTTCAATTTTTTTTCATTACAAGATTTTAAATTCCATTGATTTTTATGCGCGGACAATTATTTGCATTTTATATTTATAATTTTTTTTCTTCAAAATAGTATGAATTTGACTCGATATTTCAGGATTTAAAACAGTTGACTACATTGAAATATGCAAAATTTTGTATAATTTTTAACCGTGGACACAATATGGGGTGTAATGCTAACAAAAAGAAGATGGGCTCCAAAAAAATTCTTAAGAATTGGCAAATGGGCTATAAATTATTAGAAATAATGGCAGATGGGTTGTATGATGTTTTCCACAGATTTGAGGCTGACTTGTGCGTCCAATACAGGTTGACGTGTATGCTTTCCTAAAAAAAGGTTGACGCACACGCAACGCCATGTCAACTTAGTCAACACACGAGAGCAGTGACTGTTGGATGTCCATCCAACAGTCGTCATGCTTCTTCAATCTCTGCTCTTCCTGCTCCAGCCACTCAAACAAGCGCCGGTGGGACTGCCTGCTCCCTCATCCCGCGGCCGGCTATGCTGTCACGTAGGCCTCACCGCCCCACCGTACTCCCATCGGTGGCCTAGCCATCCCTATACTCACCCACACCTGTTGTTATTCTCTGGTGATGACAAACAAACCAGTAAACCCTCGTACTCCCCTCCGCGTGGGAAACAACTGCCGAGTCTTCCCTGGCTCCGTGTTGTTCCCTTCCTAGGCATCGCCGTCGTCCACCGCCATGTTGCTCTTGGCGTGGCGTGGTCAAAGTTGTCAATGAACAACATCCATCAGAGGTGGACTATACGTGGAGAGGCTGACAACTAGGTCCACGGCCGCACGCAAGGAAATGCCTCCTTATTACACGCAAAACAATGATTCCTCCACCTGACAGCTAGGAACCACCGGAAGGGCCTATGTATTTCGCAAAAAAAATGTTCCCCCGCTGACAGGTCGGACCCACTAGCTATATCTTCGCACGCAAGGAAGTACCTCCTTATTATGCTTAAAAAAATGAATACCCCCTGCTAGCTGGGACCCACCATAGTGGGAGGTTGACTTGTGGGCCTACTAAGTTGACGGGGACGAAGGGCTTTGTCAACTTAGTCAATATGAATGATTCTAGCTCTAGTAACCGTATGATGTCCATCCAACGGCCGTAGTGCTTCTTCAACATGTGGTCTTCTTGCTCCAGCCGCCCAAACCAGCGCCGATCGTGTCGCGTGCTCCTGCCTCCCATGGCCGGTTGTGATGCCACGGAGGCCTCACCGCCCCTACTACTCCCACCGCTAGCCAGGCCATCCACTCACCCACACCCCCTGTTATTGTACGGCAAGCGGCAGCCTCACACCGCAGCTGAACCAGTGAACCCTCATACTCCTCTCCGCGTGGGCTTCCACTACCGCATTTTCCCTGGCTCCGCTTTGTCCCCTTCCTAGGCCTCGCTGTCGTCCACCGCCCTGGTGCTGATGAGGACTTCAATACCATTGTTACACCCACAGCCCCTACTGCTACATATACTGGACCAATTACTAGAGCTCGCGCATGCCAATTAAATTATCAGGTACTTTTGTTTCTTGGTAATGATTCTAATGTTCATGAGAATATGATGCTGCCTAAATTGGATACATTTGTTTTTCTTACAAACGAAGGGCCTAGCTTGGAGAAGGATGAACAATGGAGCAAGAACAAGCATGGAGATGATGGCATGCGCACGGGGAACAAGAATGGAGTTACTAGTGATGATTTCAGGACTTTGAAGCCACCATAATGAGTGCATGAAGCCTTGGACGAAATATACAAGATGCCACTTCATAAATTTCGTCCAGAGGCTATTCTAGGTGCTGTGTCACCTTATTATTGGGCCAGGCCCATGTAATTTCGAAATACATAAGTATAGGCTATTTTTAGAGTCCGTATGTGTGGTGAAACAAGAGATAGGGTTAGTTTCGGACCCCACCACCAAGGGCCACGAAATTCACCCCCTCTTCCTCCATATATACAGCCCTTAGGGCACCGTATAGACTTTGGGATTTGTTTAATTAAAAGTTAGCCAATGCAACTTCTTGTACTTCGTTTCTGTCCAACGACCAGACCAAGACCGCTTTCGGATCCCCACTTTTATCAACACTTCATATATATTCGCAATATTCAGATTGCTTTATCATATTCTTGCTTTTTCTATGATTGCATGCAGGAATAGACCTTCGTGGTCAGGCTGATCGTGCTTCCGGCATCGTCATTAACCTTAGCAGATTGGTTTAGCGATTGCTAAGGCGCAACGTCGTGCACGTTTGTAGTCGGATCGTCAAAGCTAACTCCACCAAATCGATAGATATCATCTCATCGAAAGATTGGGACACCCCCGCCTCTATCAAGTGGTATCAGATTTCCATGTTGCTTGGTGAGATTTTACAGTTTTTCATAGTTTAGATCGAGTCGGTTCTTCATACCTACAGTCCACGAAAAAGCCACACAAAAATTAGGGTTAGTTCATCATATCCGAACCAATCTGAGCCTTTGCAAATTTTTTTAGGGTTTTGCTTTGTTGAATTTGCGGTTGCATCGTCGTGTCTAGTTGCTGGTCTTAGCGTCTAGTCCTTTAGAGTTTCGAGTTCTGTCACAGTTTGTCACGCCGCCGCCGCACCATCTTCATCGTTGTTGCCATATACCACCACCGCTGCCATATCCCACCAACGCTGCCTTATACCACCACCGCTGCCATATCCCACCAACGCTGTCATATACCACCGATCCATATCCATATACCACCATCGCTATCATATACCACCACCGCTGTCATATCCTACCACCATATATCCACCACCAATCCAAGTTCTTTTTGTATTAGGGTTGTTTCCGAGATCCATCTAATTTCCGATTCGTGTTTCCTTGCCTGAGTAGGTTTCGAAAAAAAAGAGTCTGGAGACCCCCGGGCAGTTTTTAGGCCAAAATTTCGGCGACCGATTTTTTCCCTATCCTATATTTAGGTCCCAAGGAGTGTTTTGAGACATTCGCCATCATAGTGATTTTTTGTCGCACTTTTTCGTCGTTGCTGCCCTGATTTCTGAAAAAACATTGTCAAAAAATTTTGTGCCCATCCTGTCAGTTTGAGCTGGGAAGAGTTTTGAGACATTCGCCATTATAGTGATTTTTCACAAAAAAAGAGTAGCGCAAAAAAAAAGAGCAGCGTAAAAAAAGAGCGATTTTTTTTCCGGAGTGTGCTTTTCCCTTGTTTATGTGCAGCACCGTGATTTTGTAGTGTTCTAGGCTCGCGTCTCTAGCACAGTCTAGCCTAGGACCAGCACAGTACTGTCATTGAGCGTTTATTCAACTTTGTATCTCTGAATTGATTATTGCTGACCCTTTTTGCTACCATATTATAAGCCTTCCCAGCTCCACATACATCTACGTCGTGCGTTTGACTCTCCCTAGTAATCGCTTTATCCAAGCTTTGAGAGTTTTGACTACAACAGTTGCCGATCACCTCCTGCTGCTGGGTAAGAACTGGTAAGAATTTGAGATTTGCTTGACGGGTTTGTGATACACCACCACCTATTCCTAGTAGTCTATAGGATCATATTCTTGTTTGTTTCTATTTTCTGCTAACCATGGCAGGATCACAAGCCGATGAGACTGATTGGGAGAACCTGGCAAACAAATAGCTACATGATAAATTTCAGCAAATGATGAGTGGACAGGTGCAAGATGTGCTAAACAGATTTGAAGAGGCCATGGAGAAGATAGATGGCATTGAGAAGACGTTCGAAACAAAGCTTGATAACAAGTTTAATGAATTGCTCGCGCATTTTCCACAACCATTGCCAGCTGCGCCTATCGCACCTCTTCAATGACAACAACAACGCCCCCTTCCGAATCAGTATGGACGAGCACAGCGTGTTCCTCTTGAGGATGGCCAAACTTCTGGTGCTGTTGTACCTATTGTTGATGCTTCTTTGGCTCCTGCTACTACTGCTGCTGGTACCCAGGAGGATGATGAGTATGCGGGCAATTATGAGGATGAGGTTGAACAAAATCAGAACTACGTGCAGCCACCAGCACCACCACCAGCAGGTCGACCTCAGGTATATAATCGCAATGGTAGGCCTGCACCACCACCTCAGGTACAAGATCATGACCATGTTCCTAAACTGAAATTGAATATTCCACCATTTGATGGTAGATATGTTCCTGATATATATCTTACTTGGGAGTTAGAAACTGAACAACGTTTTACATGTTTACAATATCCCGAGGAGAGACGGGTTGCTGCCGCTGTTTGTGCTTTCACTAGTTTTGCATGTGTATGGTGGTTTGAACATTGTAGATTATATCCTATTCCAGCTACTTGGGCTGCTTTGAAAATTGCTATGCATACTCGTTGGGTTCCACCATATTATCAACGTGAATTGCTTCAAAAATTGCAGCGTTTAAGACAAGGAAAAAATTCTGTAGAAGAATATTATCAGGAATTACAAACTGGCATGATTAGATGTGGTATTGTTGAGGAGAATGAAGCTATGCTTGCACGTTTTACGGGTGGATTAAAATAGAGAGATTCAGACCATTCTAGAGTATAAGGAGTATACTAATATCACTCGTTTATTCCATCTTGCTTGTAAAGATGAACATGAAGTGCAGGATCGACAAGCAATGGCGCACACTAACTTTTCTGCAGGTCGACCTTCATCATGGACACCGTGTGCATCTTCTACTTCCACTACACCAACACCTCCATCAGGTGCCACCTCCAGTCGTGATACAAAAAAGCAGGCACAACCGCCACTATCTGCCAAGAGCGCACTTGCCGGACCTACACAGAGCTCTTCTTCTTCCATGGCATCAACAGGGCACACAAGTGATATTATTTGTCGTTGTTGTAAAGGAAGAGGTCATTATGCGCGAGAATGCAAATCTCAGCGTGTGATGATTGCTACTGAGGATGGTGGGTATGAGTCCGCTAGTGACTATGATGAGGAGACTTTGGCCCTTATTACACATGAAGAACATGGTGGATATGATTCTGATCATGAGATGCAATACATGGCTCCTGAAGATGCTGACAGGTATGAATGTTTAGTTGCTCAACGTGTCTTGAGTGTGCATGTCACACAAGTTGAGCAAAATCAGAGGCATAATTTGTTCCATACAAAGGGAGTTGTGAAGGAACGTTCTGTGCGCGTTATCATAGACGGAGGGAGCTGCAAGAACTTGGCTAGCATGGAGATGGTGGAGAAGCTATCTCTCACCACAAGACCACATCCACATCCTTACTACATCCAATGGTTCAACAACAGCGACAAGGTTAAGGTAACACATACTATTTGTGTGCATTTTAGTATGTCTACATATGCTGATTATGTCGATTGTGATGTGGTACCTATGCAAGCATGTTCCTTATTACTTGGTCGACCATGGCAATTTGATAAAAATTCTGTCCACCATGGTAGAAACAATCAGTATACTCTTGTTCATAAGGATAAAAATATTACTTTGCTTCCTATGACTCCTGATTCAATTTTGACAGATGATATTAATAGAGCTAATAAAGCAAAATAGGAGAAGAATAAGAGTGAAAATCAGATTGTGGCAAAAGAATTTGAGCAACAAATGAAGCCTAATAATAAACCATCTAGTGTTGCTTCTGAAATGAAATTGAAAAGTGCATGTTTACTTGCCAGTAAATCTGATATTGATGAGCTAGATTTTAGCAAATCTATTTGCTATGCTTTTGTGTGCAAGAGGCATTATTTTCATTTGAGGACGTGCCTTCCTCTTTGCCCCCTGCTGTCACTAACATTTTGCAGGAGTTCGCTGACGTCTTCCCACAAGACGTGCCACCGAGATTACCACCTATTCGAGGGATTGAACATCAAATTGACTTAATTCTCGGTGCATCGCTACCCAACCATGCACCATACAGTACCAATCCAGAGGAGACGAAGGAGATTATGCGTCAAGTACAAGAGCTTCTCGACAAAGGTTATATACGCGAATCCCTTAGTCCTTGTGTTGTTCCTATTATTTTAGTGCCGAAAAAGGATGGTACATCGCGTATGTGTGTTGATTGTAGAGGCATTAATAATATTACTATTCATTATCGTCATGCTATTCCTAGGCTAGATGATATGCTTGATGAATTGAGTGGCTCTACAATATTCTCCAAAGTTGATTTGCATAGTGGATACCATCAAATTCGTATGAAATTGGGGGATGAATGGAAACCAGCATTTAAAACTAAGTTTGGATTATATGAGTGGTTAGTCATGCCTTTTGGGTTAACTAATGCACCTAGTACTTTCATGAGATTATTGAACGAAGTTTTACGTGCTTTCATTGGACGATTTTTGGTAGTTTACTTTGATGACATATTGATTTATAGCAGAACTTTGGAGGAACATTTGGAACATTTACGTGTTGTTTTTATTGCTCTACGTGATGCACGTTTGTTTGGTAACCTTGGGAAGTGCACTTTTTGCACCGACCGAGTGTCTTTTCTTGGCTATGTTGTTATTCCATAGGGAATTGAAGTTGATAAAGCCAAGATTGAAGCTATTGAGAGTTGGCCGCAACCCAAAACGGTCATACAAGTGAGGAGTTTTCTTGGCCTTGCTGGATTCTATAGGCATTTTGTGAGAGATTTCAGCACCATTGTTGCACCTCTTAATGAGCTTACAAATAAGGATGTGCCTTTTGTTTGGGGTACCACACAGGAAGAAGCCTTCACGGTATTGAAAGATAAGTTGACACATGCTCCTTTACTCCAACTTCCTGATTTGAATAAGACTTTCCAGCTTGAATGTGATGCTAGTGGAATTGGATTAGGAGGTGTGTTATTACAAGATGGCAAACCTGTTGCATATTTTTCTGAAAAATTGAGTGGGCCTAGTTTGAATTATTCTACTTAAGATAAAGAATTATATGCTCTTGTTCGGACTTTAGAGACATGTCAACATTATTTATGGCCCAAAGAATTTGTTATACATTCTGATCATGAATCTTTGAAACATATTAAAAGTCAAGCTAAACTGAATTGTAGAAATGCTAAATGGGTTGAATTCATTGAGACTTTCCCTTATGTTATTAAACACAAGAAGGGTAAAGAAAATGTTATTGCCGATGCATTGTCTTGTCGCTATACTATGCTTTCACAACTTGACTTCAAAATGTTTGGTTTGGAGACCATCAAAGATCAATATGTGCATGATGTTGATTTTAAAGATGTATTGCAGAATTGTAAAGAAGGGAGAACATGGAACAAGTTCGTCGTTAATGATGGATTTGAGTTTCGTGCTAACAAGCTATGCATTCCAGCTAGCTCTATTTGTTTTTTGTTGTTGCAGGAGGCGCATGGAGGGGGATTAATGGGACACTTTGGCGTGAAGAAGACGGAGGATGTACTTGCTACACATTTCTTTTGGCCAAAGATGAGACGGGATGTTGAGTGTTTTATTGCTCGCTGCACTACATGTCAAAAAGCTAAGTCACGACTCTATCCTCATGGTTTATATATGCCTTTGCCTGTACCTAGTGTTCCTTGGGAGGATATATCTATGGACTTTGTTTTAGGTTTACCTCGAACAAAGAAGGGTATGGATAGAATATTTGTTGTCATGGATAGATTCTCGAAAATGGCACACTTTATACCATGTCATAAAAGCGATGATGTCGTTAATGTTGCTGATTTGTTCTTTCGTGAAATTATTCGGTTGTATGGTGTGCCCAATACTATTGTTTCAGATCGTGATACTAAATTTCTTAGCCACTTTTGGAGATGTTTATGGGCTAACTTGGGGACTAAACTGCTTTTTAGTACTACTTGTCACCCCCAAACTGATGGACAAACTGAAGTAGTCAATAGAACATTGTCTACTATGCTTAGGGCTGTTTTGAATAATAATAAGAATATGTGGGAAGATAGCTTGCCTCATATTGAATTTGCTTATAATCGTTCATTGCATTCTACTACTAAGATGTGCCCTTTTGAAATTGTGTATGGTTTCCTACCTCGTGCACCTATCGATTTGTTGCCTCTTCCATCTTCGGAGAAGGTTAATTTTGATGCTAAACAACGTGCTGAATTGATTTTAAAAATGCATGAGTTAACTAAGGAAAACATTGAGCGTATGAATGCTAAATATAAACTTGCTAGAGATAAGGGTAGAAAACATGTTGTGTTTGCACCTTGAGATCTTGTTTGGTTAGATTTGCGTAAGGATAGATTTCTTGATTTGCGCAAATCAAAGTTAATGCCACGTGCTGATGGTCCTTTTAAGGTGTTGGAGAAAATAAATGATAATGCATATAAACTTGAGCTGTCTGCAGAGGGGTTACTCCCACTTTTAACATTGCAGATTTGAAGCCTTATTTGGGTGAGGAAGATGAGCTTCCGTCGAGGACGACTTCATTTCAAGAAGGGGAGGATGATGAGGACATCAATACCATTGTTACACCCACAGCCCCTACTGCTACATATACTGGACCAATTACTAGAGCTCGCGCATGCCAATTAAATTATCAGGTACTTTCGTTTCTTGGTAATGATTCTAATGTTCATGAGAATATGATGCTGCCTAAATTGGATACATTTGTTTTGCTTACAAATGAAGGGCTTAGCTTGGAGAAGGATGAACATTGGAGCAAGAACAAGCATGGAGATGATGGCATGCGCAAGGGGAACAAGAAGAGAGTCACAAGTGATGACTTCAGGACTTTGAAGCCACCATAATGAGTGCATGAAGCCTTGGGCGAAATATAGAAGATGCCACTTCATAAATTTCGTCCAGAGGCTATTCTAGGTGCTGCGTCACCTTATTATTGGGACAGGCCCATGTAATTTCGAAATACATAAGTATAGGCTATTTTTAGAGTCTGTTTGTGTGGGGAAACAAGAGATAGGGTTAGTTTCGGACCCCTCCACCAAGGGCCACGAAATTCACCCCCTCTTCCTCCATATATATAGCCCTTAGGGCACCGTTTAGACTTTGGGATTTGTTTAGTTAAAAGTTAGCCACTGCAACTTCGTGTACTTCGTTTGTGTCCAACGACCAGACCAAGACCGCTTTCGGATCCCCACTTTTATCAACACTTCATATATATTCGCAATATTCAGATTGCTTTATCATATTCTTGCTTGTTCTTCGATTGCATGCAGGAATAGAACTTCGTGATCAGGCCAATCATGCTTCCGGCGTCGTCAGTTACCTTAGCAGATTGGTTTAGCGATTGCTAAGGCGCAACGTCGTGCACGTTTGTAGTCGGATCATCAAAGCCAACTCCACCAAATCGATAGATATCATCCCATCGAAAGATCGGGACACCCCCGCCTCTATCCGGTGCTCTGGGCGTGGTGTGATCAACGTGGTCAAGGAAAAACTTCCATTAGTAGAGTAATGTACGTGGAGAGGCTGACAGCTGGGTCCACGGCAGCAGCAAGTAAGTGCCTCCTTATTACGCGCAAAATAATGGTTCCTCCACCTGATAGCAGGGACCCAGCGGACGGGCCACCGTATTTCGTGAAAAAATGTTCCCCCCCCCCCCGACTGTTGGGACCAGCGAGCTACATCTTCGCACACAAGGAAGTGTGTCCATATTACGGGCAAAAAAAATCACCCCCTGAATGCTGGGACCCACCAGCCACATCTTCGCACGGAAGGAAGTGCGTGACAGTCGGGACCCACCTGGTCGAAGCGTACGTAGCATTGTCATTCTGGTCGCGAACATGTACGTACATACTACTCGTTGTAGAGGCGCACACGTGTCGTAGTAGAGGCGCGCAAGTGTCGTAGTAGAGGTGCGTACGTACAACGGCCAGGGTGCAAGAAAGTAAATATGACCACATACGTATATACGGGCGGGGTCTCGAACGCCTACTCACGCATACGTACGGCCAAGGCTCGTGTACATCGCTGGGTCGGAACGGAGAAACTGCGTCGTCGCCATGTTCATTGAGAGCCAACCGGCTTGGATGGAAAGGAATGCGTCGTCGTGTTCAATGGGAGCCAACCGGTTTGGACGGAACAACCGATGGAAACGAGGCCTGGCGTACCGTAGAATGGAGGAAACTGCCTTGTGTTCGACCGTCCATGGTCAAAATAGGACCCTGTTCATCGGGAGGGGTCTGGGTTAACACAAAACAGAGAAAACGGACTTTTCTTGGACCTCCTACGGTCAAAATGGGGTCTTGCTGATCGGGAGGGGTGTGGCGTACCGCAAAACGGAGGAAACAGACTTGTGTTGGACCGTGATGGTCGAAACGGGGGTCCTGTTCATCGGGAGGGGTGTGGCGTACCGCAAAGCGGGACTCCACAGGATAATGTTCATCTCCAGCGTCGACCTCCTCCAGCCTCCACGGGCTACTGTTCATCCACCGTTGACCTCCTCCAGCCTCCACATGCGACTGTTCATTCACGAGCTCCTGTTCATCCAGCCTCCACCGCGCACTCCTCCACCGGCTAGTGTTCAACCAGCCCTCTCCACAGGGTCCTGTTCAACCACCCCTCCACGGCTACTGTTCATCTATCCCTCCACCAGCTACTATTCAACAGGCCCTCCACCGGCTACTATTCAACCTTCCCTCCACGGGGTCCTTTTCATCCAGCCCTCCACGGGGTCCTGTTCATCCACCCCCAACCAGCTCGATCGGGGTCCTGTTCATCCAGCGGCAACAGCCTCCACTACCACGGGGTCCTGTTCATCCAACCCCCCACTAGGAACTATTCATCCACCCCCCCCCCCCAACAACGCTCACTGTTCATCCAGAGGCAGCATCGATCGGCTTCAGTTAGCAAGAGTAGCAAAGGAATCCCCGATCAGGTTCAGTTAACAGCCATCGATAGATCGCTTGGTTTAGTAACGCGTAGCCTGCAGTGCAATCGCTCGGGTTCAGTAGGCGAATGCCTCGCTCGAGTTCAGTTAGAGCCCAACACCTCGCACCCATGCGCGTGCGTGTACGAGAGAAACACGCAAACCTCCGTGCATTGCTCGGCCCCGACCACCCACCTTAGCCGGGAACACCCCGATATTTTCCTCGCCCTCGCTTCTACCACGGTTTTTTCGATCATGGATGGCCCAAAGAATGTCATGCAGCTGCATCTCCGGCCCGCCTAGGATGAAAAGCCCATTTTCTATCATGATTTTTTGTCATAGAAGTAGGAGCTCACCACATCTATGATGGTACCGGGTTTTGTCACAATTATCGTCATAGAAGTGTCATAAGCATGACAGAAAAAAATTCGTTCGGCCCAAAATGTCACAGATGTGTCTTTTTTTTGTAGTGCAACTACTTTATGAACATCAATGCTAGCTGTAGGAAATGCAAGATTTTAGCTCTCATGCCTTTGAAGAGAGTATAGTAGCCTCAGTAACTTGTGTTATGGATATTGCAAGTAATCCTTGTGCTCTCATGCCTTTGAAGACATGTTCTAGTGTCTTTGTTTACTCAATTTCTATGCGTATATGTAGTCTTGTATGGAGTAAAATATCAAAAATCGTCTTATATTTCTGAACGGAGGTAGTAATAAAATATTTGTTTTCTGTTTGAATTAGAACTAGGTCTGCGGTGGACATGAAGTTCTCAAAGTCGGGCCATGTGAACTGGAAAGACCTGAGTATGAGTTCTACTACTAAATTATCCAGATGTTGTGTCCTTGTCACCACATGTCGTGAACAAGTGTTTTCCCGTAGCATTGTTTTCAGGCATGTTCCCGAGGGTCTAATTCACCACAACAATTTCCTAGATGTGCCTTCTACTACGAAGGGTGTGGTTCTTGTAAAGCTTCCTGACAAATCTGATGCGAACTGTCTTCATCGTCATGTTTATGAGTGGAAAGACCATTCTGTTAGGTTCTCTAAGGTTGAGATGGCGATGGTGCCGGTAGACATCTCTCACGAAGTCCATGGCTTAGTCAGTTATGTGGGGTACATCTTGTAGGTCAGTGGCAAGAAATAGTCTACAAAGTTTAATTAGTGCTACTTTGCTTATCTGTAGTAAGTACTACTATTCAGTACTTGATTTGTGTGTGTGAACCCTGTATTGTTTAGTACTATCGCTTTTGTTGTGTGGTGAGCTCTATGTTAATCTCTGTCCACTCAATTTAGTTTGTATATTTTGAAGTATCCAAATCATCTTTTTTGTGAGGACTGTTTATCAATTATGGTTACACTCCAATATTTGTATGCATTGCAGGGTTTATCGCTCCCATAGGGATTTCCAGTCCCATGGATTTTCGGTCGATACGATTTGTCACGACCTTTGGACTGTCCTGCTTGTGGGAGTAAGCGGGGGCCCTGCATGCCACCCATAATTGGACATCAACCTTCAATTTAGAACTTGAACCAGTGATTTCCTGGTAAGGATTCACTCGTGTCACATCAAGTAAATCTTATTGATTTACTGTCTAAATCTTATTGATTTACTGTCATGTTTTCTTACTTTTACTGCAATTTTACAATGCAGCTATTGCCATGTGACATTCATTACAGAATAAACCGTTTAATTTTTGCCGGTTTCACTTCTTATGTTGTGTCAGTAACGAAGGCACTGTCCATCACTTATATTACTGGACACAATTCGATCAGTCTGTTGTCTGAGTACAATATGAAGCCCTATGATGAACTGGAGTTTGGTTTAACAAACACGACACAATTAGTCCTTCTCGCATTTAAAAAAAGTGAAGAAAAAGATTTCATCAAGGTCAATGAGCCTGGTGAAGTTAGAAAGTTGAAGTATGAAATCATAGAAGATCAAAGACGATCCCTGTTGTCTCGGACATCAGTACCACCTTCAGCTTCGGATCAAGCACCGACACCTTCTCCGATGGCACTGGCTCTAGCACTAACAATGACAGTAGCTCAGTCTGATCCACCAGAGGATTGGGCACCGACCGCGTCAGCGGATCAGCCTGATCTACTAGAGGATCGGGCACCGACACGGGCACCTGCTCCGACCCCGGCACCAGCTCCACAAGGAGCACTAGCTCCACAAGGAGCACCATTTCTAGCAGCAGTAGCAACACTACCAGTCGCATCGGCACAGGCACCGGCAACGGCTCCGGCACGTGCACCAATACTTGAAGTTGCACTCGCATCTGCTCGTGGCCCATGCAGCGACAGCGGAACCAGAACTTGCACCGGCAACAGACTGGGTTGCAGTTTCCACTTCATATACAAAAGTCCTTACGGAAACTGAGATCTCCACCTTCTTGATAAGCATTGGAAGCCCAACTGTGTCGTTCTTTTTTCTTTCCATGTTCTTTTACATGATTCACTATGTTGATCTAACTGTTTGTGTATGTCTTCTTGTTTGCAAACAGAGAATTCCTAGAGCAACGAGGGAGTCATTCAATAATCCGGGCGACTGTGGCCAAGTTTCTCTTACCATGCGCAACCTTGGTGTGAATGAACCTGCTCAATATACCATAAGTACAAAGTGTCGTGGAAAACCACGGCCACCTATGGGACCAAGGGTCCCTTGGTGGTTCGGCAGGGGGATGTCACGTCGCACAAAGAGCAGAAGAGCGTGGGGCAGCAATCACACGGGTAACTTTACCCAGGTTCGGGCCGCCATGAAGCGTAAAACCCTACTACTGCTTTGGTAGATTGATGGTGGAAGAATGGTGGTAGAGCGCTGTAACACCCTCGATGCGGCTATAGCTCCCACGTGTCGAGGCACGACTTAGAGGCATAACCGCATTGAAAGCAATGTCGCAAGTCAGGCAATCATTACAACATCCCATGTAAAATATAATAAAAGGGGGAGATAGCATAGTTGGCTTACACTCGCCACGTCACATCAGAGTGCATAAATAACATCCATCAAACAAACACTCATGGCCCGACTACGGCGCCAAAATAGAAAAAAAACCCAACATGCGACAAGGTCCTGAATCGATAACCCCAACCAGGCACCACTACTGATCATCAGGAAAGGAAACATAATAACGCTGAGAGTCCTCGTCGAACTCCCACTTGAGCTCGTACTCGTCACCTGGAGCGAAATCACCTGGACCTGCATCTGGAGTTATAGTATCTGTGAGCCACAGGGACTCAGCAATCTCGCATCCTCGCGATCAAAACTATTTAAGCTCATAGGAATGGATAAGGCAAATATATGTGGAGCTGCAGCAAGCGACTAGCATATGTGGTGGCTACAATCGCAAAAGAGAGCGAGAAGAGAGGGCAAAGCACGGTCGGTACAAGTATGATCAAGAAGTGATCCTATAGCAACCTACGTCAAGCATAACTCCAACACCGTGTTCACTTCCCGGACTCCGCCGAGAAGAGACCATCACGGTTACACACGCGGTTGATGTATTTTAAATAAGGTCAACTTCGGGTTTTCTACAACCGGACGTTAACAAATTCCCATCTGCCCATAACCGCGGGCACGGCTTTCGAAAGTTCAATCCCTGCAGGGGAGTCCCAACTTAGCCCATGACAAGCTCTCACGGTCAACGAAGGAATAGACCTCCACCCGAGACATTCCGATCAGACTCGGTATCCCGGTACAACAAGACATTTCGACAGGGTAAAACTAAACCAGCAACACCGCCCGAATGTGCCGACAAATCCCGATAGGAGCTGCACATATCTCTTTCTCAGGGCACACTCAGATTGTCCTAGGTACGGGTAGGCCAGCCCAGAGTTGCCCCTGGTAGCCACCGGTAGCTGACAGGTGGACCAACACTCAGAGGAGCACTGGCCCGGGGGGTAAAATAATGATGACCCTTGAGTCTGCAGAACCCAAGGGAAAGAAAAGGCTAGGTGGCAAATGGTAAAACCAATGTTGGGCATTGCTGGAAGAGCTTTACTTAAGGCGAACTGTAAAGGGGTTCCCATTATAGCCCAACCGTGTAAGGAACGCAAAATCCGGGAACATAACACCGATATGACGGAAACTAGGGCGGCAAGAGTGGAACAAAACACCAGGCATAAGGCCGAGCCTTCCACCCTTTACCAAGTATATAGATGCATTAATTAAGTAAGATATATTGTGATATCCCAACAAATAAACATGTTCCAACAAGGAACAACATCTCCATGTTCCAACAAGGAACAAACTTCAATCTTCACCTGCAACTAACAACGCTATAAGAGGGGCTGAGCAAAGCGGTAACATAGCCAAACAACGGTTTGCTAGGACAATGGTGGGTTAGGGGATCAACATGGCAATTGGGAGGCTGACAAGCAAAAGGTAGGCATCGTAGCAGTGGCAAAGCAAAAGAGCGACCAAACTAGCATAGCAAAGATAGTAGTGATTTCGAGGGTATGATCATCTTGCCTGCACAGTTGTCAGAGTTGACTGGATCCACGCAAGCAAACTCAACGGGCTCCTCGGTAGCGAACTCGTCTCCTGGCTCTACCCAACAAGAAAACAAGCAACAAGGGTACAATCAACCACGGGCAAGACCAAGCAATATGATGAAACGACGATATACTATGCGGGATGCGATGCGGGATGCAAAATGCAAGATATGACAGGAAAATGCATGAACCTGGCATCAACTTGGAAAACCAAGTGTGCCACTGGATAGAGGGGATGAAATCGCTTGAAAACGATATAAAGATCATTGGAATCGGAGCTACGGTTTGGAAATGGCGAGCGTTTTAAGATATGACACCGGTCTGCGATTTGCAGCAAGTAGGCATCTAAATGCAACGAAATGAACAAGCTACAGCCACCAAACATGAAAACAAAATACATGGCAGTGATGTACACAAGATGGTTGACAAAACACTAGCACTGAGCCATAGGCAAATTCATCCATTAAGAGGTTCAAACAAGCATGGCTAAAACGCAAATGCAAAACAGATTTCAGACTTAGTGAAATTAACACTAGTCTGAAATTTCAGATCACGATGCTCTCTTCGGAGCAGCAAAACAACATGATAGAAAACCTGAACATGACAAGTAAGAACATGGCATGGAGCTACTCAACAAGCTTAATAAAACACCCAAAGTGACCTGGGGCCAAAAGGGTTCACAAAATACTCTACCGAGCTCACGAACATAGCTCGAACACAATCAGTTTTCAGACTTAGTGAAAACTGAGACACGCTGAAATATAACTCACGAAGGCATGTAAACGAGCTCGATGCACTCACTACGGTGCAAGTCATGGCAAGGAAAGCATATAACCAGCAAGAAGGCACAAAGTGCTAGCTACACATGGCAAGAACGAAGGCATAGCATGCATGGAACACTAACGGTAGCATCGGCAAAATCGCAAACAAGTTGACGATCTGCCCAGATTAACAACGAAGCAAAAGTTGAGCTCGATTGAGTCAACCTAGAGCACTCCACATATGAAAACAAAGACATGGATGGATAGAGAATAACATAAATATCAAAACTCCCTTACTGATCATCCTCAAAAGAGGCACGGATCACTAGGAAACAAGCTGGACATATAGCACCACGAACTAAAATATCCCAGACTTAGTGAAAATCACTAAGTCTCTGAAATCAGCAATCTCAGGTACCTCTCTTCGCAAGCTTGCACAAGACAACACACACATCCTAAAAATGCATGGGTGGCTCCACTGGAAAGAAGACAAAACGCTTAACAATTCATCCCAAAGGGGCACAGGCATATCACGTACGAATTAAACATGGCAAAAATGACAAAAGTGCATGATGAACTAACGGATCTGCAATTTAACTCACGAAGCCTCCTTCTAACAGCATTTTGGGCAACAAGATGACCTCAAATGCAAAAGATGCAATGGAATGAAATGATGTACATGTCGAAGCAAAGATTTTGATATATCATATGCCCAAAACGGAGCTACGGTTACGGAGATACGAGCAGTCAAAGATAGCAAAAAAAATAAGGGGGAGAGGGAAAGTCAACCCCTAGGGTTTACTGTTCACGCGCGGATCTGGATCTGGGCTCGCCGGGGCACGGACACCGAGGATCACCGAAGAGGCGCGGGGCTCGCCGGGGAGAGGGGCTGCGGCCGGGGCTTCGGCTGGCGACGAGGGGGCGGCGAGGAGGCGGCGAAGGCGGCGGTGGTCCGGGCGGCGAGGGACTCGGCGGCGGGGACGGCGAGCGGGGGCGGCGACCACCGGCCGGAGTCGGCGAGGAGCGCGGTGGCCGGCCGGCTATGGCGCGCGGCGGCGGCGGCCGTTGCTGGAGAAGAAGGCGGCGAAGGCGGCGGGGGCGCCTGGATGGGCCGCGGGGGCCGGTGCTGGGCCTCGGGCCCGCGTCGGTGGCGGCGGCGATCTGGTCCCGCGGGGACACGTGGCGGCGGCGGGTTGGATGGCGGCGGCGGGCGGACGTTGTCCGGCTCGCCCGGACACGTCCGTCGGCGGCGGATCTGGCGAGGAGATGTTTTTTTTAAAACTAGGGTTTGAGACGAGGGGATCCGGGATTTGGAGGAGGGGGTCTATAAATAGACATAAGTGGAGCTAGGAGAGTCCAAATGAGGTGCGGTTTTCGCCCACACGATCGTGATCGAACGCTCTAGGACATGGAGCAGAGTTTGGTGGGTTTTGGGCCAAATGTGGGGGGTGTTGGGCTGCAACACACACGAGGCCTTTCCGGTCCCTCGGTTAACCGTTGGAGTATCAAACGAAGTCCAAATGACCCGAAACTTGACAGGCGGTCTACCGGTAGTAAACCAAGGCCGCTTGGCAAGTCTCGGTCCAATCCGGAAATGTTTAAACCCCACACACGAAAGAAGACTAGAAATGACCACCGGAGGAGAACGAAGCGTCGGAATGCAAAACGGACAACGGGGAAAATGCTCGAATGCATGAGATGAACATGTATGCAAATGCAATGCACGAGATGACAAGGTATGAGATGCATGAAAACGAAAACAACACATGGAGACAAGGACCCGAACCCGAGAAATAAATATAACTTGACACCGGAAACGGCAAGAGTTGGAGTACAAATGGGGAAAGTTACAACTGGGGCGTTACAACACTCCACCACTACGAAAAGATCTCGTCCCGAGATCTAGGACTGAAAGAACTCCGGGTACTCAGAACGGAGGTGATCCTCGCGTTCCCAGGTAGCTTCACGGTCGGAATGGTGAGACCACTTAACTTTGAGGAATTTGATTGACTTGTTGCGAGTCTTGCGTTCAGTCTCTTGAAGAATAGCAACTGGGTGCTCACGGTAAGAGAGATCTTCTTGGAGCTCAATGTCCTCGAAGTTGACGGTGCGGTCAGGAGTCTTGAAGCACTTTCGAAGCTGAGAGACATGGAACACGTCATGAACATTTGCAAAGTTTGAAGGAAGCTCGAGTTGATAGGCGAGGTCGCCTCTCTTGTTGACAATCTTGAAAGGTCCCACGTATCTAGGGGCAAGCTTCCCTTTGATACCGAAGCGACGAGTACCTTTCATAGGAGAGACGCGGAGGTAAACATGATCTCCAATCTCGAAAACCAGATCACGGTGCTTACTATCATAGTAGCACTTCTGGCGGGATTGAGCTGCTTTGAGGTTATCACGAATGGCTTTGCACATTTCTTGTGCTTCTGTGATTAAGTCATTACCCAGCAGCTGACGTTCACCGGTTTCAGACCAGTTGAGAGGGGTACGGCACTTCCTGCCCTATAGAATTTCAAAGGGGGCCTTGCCCGAACTTGCTTTAAAGCTGTTGTTGTAAGAGAATTCAGCATAAGGAAGACAATCTTCCCACTTCATGCCGAAAGAAATCACACAAGCCCTGAGCATATCTTCAAGAATCTGATTGACACGCTCGACTTGACCGCTCGTTTGAGGATGGAAAGCTGTGCTGAAGCGGATGTTTGTGCCCATGGCCTTCTGAAAATAATCCCAATACTTGGAGGTAAAGATGCTGCCACGGTCTGAAGATATCACTTGAGGAATACCGTGCAGAGAGACAATGCGAGAGGTATAGAGTTCCGCCAATTGAGCTGCAGTGATCGACTCTTTGATAGGCAGAAAGTGAGCCACTTTGGTGAGCTTGTCGATGACAACAAATATAGCATCATTGCCACGCTTGGACTTTGGAAACCCAGTCACGAAGTCCATTTCAATGTGGTCAAACTTCCATTCTGGAATGGCAAGAGGTTGGAGGAGACCTGCTGGCCTTTGGTGTTCTGCCTTCACTCTTCTGCAGACATCACACTCGTTCACGAATTGAGCGATCTCGCGCTTCATTCGAGTCCACCAATAAGTTTGCTTGAGATCCTGATACATCTTCGTACTACCAGGGTGGATGGAGAGGAGAGAGTTGTGAGCCTCGTTCATGATCACCTTACGAAGTTCACCTTTGGGCACAACAATTCGATCCTCGAAGAAGAGAGTGTCCTTGTCATCAAGTCGGTAGCACTTGTACTTGGACTGACTCTTTGCAATACCAATCTTCACCTTTTTCACCATAGCATCAAGAAGTTGGGCTTGGCGAATCTGGTCTTCTAAGGTAGGAGAGACTTGAAGGTTGGCGAGGAAACCTTGAGGAACAACTTGCAGATTAAGTTTGCGGAAAGCTTCACAAAGCTCGGGTTGATAAGGCTTGAGAATCAGACTATTGCAATATGCTTTTCTGCTCAAAGCGTCAGCAATCATATTAGCCTTGCCTGGAGTATACTCGGTACTCGGATTGTACTCTTGAATCATTTCGACCCATCGAGTCTGCCTGAGGTTGAGATTAGGCTGAGTGAAGATGTACTTGAGACTCTTGTGATCAGTGAAAATATCCACTTTCCTTCCCAATAGAAGATGTCTCCAAGTCAACAAAGCATGCACAACTGCCGCCAACTCGAGATCATGAGTGGGGTAGTTCTTCTCATTAGGTTTCAACTGGCGAGAGGTGTAAGCGACAACTTTCTTCTCTTGCATCAGTACATCACCGAGACCTTGGAGAGAGGCATCACAAGAGACCTCGTACGGCTTGGTTTCATCAGGCGGAGTCAGAACTGGAGCAGTGATCAATTTCTCTTTCAAAGCGTTGAAAGCCATATCACACTCCGGAGACCAAACGTACTTGACGTGCTTCTGAAGAAGATTTGAGAGAGGCTTGGTGATCTTAGAAAAGTTTTCAACGAATCTTCTGCAATAGCTTGCGAGACCGAGGAAACTGCGGAGTTGCTTCACGTTCTGAGGAGGTTCCCAATTCACAATTGCAGACACCTTCTCAGGATTCACGGAAATGCCCTTGGCAGAGATGATATGACCAAGATAAAGAACCTCATCGAGCCAAAATTCACACTTGGAGAACTTGGCGTAGAACTGATGTTCTCTGAGCTTGTCAAGAACCAAACGCAAGTGCTTAGCATGATCTTCCTTGTTCTTCGAGAAAACCAGAATGTCGTCGAGATAGACCAAAACGAATTCATTGGTGTAGGGGTTGAAGATGAAGTTCATCATGCGAGAGAACGTCGGAGGAGCGTTTGCGAGGCCAAAAGACATGACGGTGTATTCATATGAACCAAAGCTTGTTCTGAACGCCGTCTTGGGAATATCTTGCTCACGAATACGAATCTGATGATAACCCATATGGAGATCAAGCTTGGAGAATACTTGAGCACCCTTGAGTTGTTCGAACAGCTCATTGATGTTGGGAAGTGGGTATTTGTTCTTGATGGTCTTCTTGTTTACTGGACGGTAATCAACACAAAGTCGACTCGATCCATCCTTCTTCTTCACAAAAAGAACACCACAACCCCACGGAGAAGTACTAGGCCGAATGAGACCCAATCTTTCTTGCTCATCGAGTTGTTTCTTCAGCTCCTTCAACTCTTCAGGTCCGAGCTTGTAAGGACGTTTGCACACAGGTTCCGTGCCAGGCTCAAGTTCAATAACGAATTCAACTGGCCGGTGCGGAGGCATTCCTGGGAGCTCTTCTGGAAAGACGTCTTGATACTCACAAACAACCGGAATCTGCGAAATAGCATCCAATTCACCCTTCTCATTGAGAGAAAACAACCGGATGGTATTATCCCGAGCGGCAAAGACAATGACATCCTCAGACGAATGAGTCAGTTGAATCTGCCTGGCTGCACAATCAAGCTGAGCTTTATGCTTAGAGAGCCAGTCCATCCCGAGAATAAGATCGATATCCGAGTTGCCAAGAACCGTAGGAGAAGCCAAGAACTTGTAGTCACCCAGAGTGATAGAAACATCCGGAACGATGGAGTTAGCCTGCACGCGCTTACCGGGAGAGACAACTTCTAAAGGACTAGATAAAACTTGTGAGACCAATTCATGCCTATTTGTAAACGGTCTCGAGATGAAGCAATGCGATGCACCAGTGTCAAAAAGAACTTTTGCAGGAATATCATTAACAGGAAGGTTACCCATGATCACATCTGACGAGTCCTCTGCCTGAGCTGCATTCATCAAGTTGACCTTGGTGGACTTGGGGTTATGCTTGACCACAGCTGTACTTGCCGATCTGACAGGAGGAGGAGGAGGAAGACGCCTCTGGTTGGTACACTTGTTGGCATAGTGACCCTTCTGTTGGCACTTGTTGCACGTGACCTCTGAAAGCGGACGGTGATACGGAGCACTCGATCTTGGCGCTTGAGACGAAGACTTGTTCTGAAAGCCTGGGTTGGGTGGGTGGGAGAAACCACTGCCACCTTTGCTCTTCTGCTGATACGGCTGACGGAACGGAGGAGGAGGAAGCCAATACTTCTGCTGCTTGACCACTTGAGTAGAGGAAGACGGAGTAACATCTCTGGCACGCTTCCTGGAAGCATCACACCTCATCTGAGCAGCCTCTTGCTTCAGTGCCATGTTGTGGAACTCATCGTATCTCAACGGCTCAAAGAGGACAAGAGCGAGCTGAATTTCCTCACGAAGACCACCCCTGAACTGATAGATCATGCTCTTCTCATCAGGAACATCCTGCTTGGCAAAACGGGCGAGCTTCTGGAACAACTTGTTGTAGTCATAGACAGACAAAGAGCCTTGCTTCAGATTGCGGAATTCCTGACGCTCACTCTCAACCACACTTTGAGGGATGTGATGAGCGCGGAAATCTTGACGAAAATCATTCCAAGTGATAACACGTCCACCTCTGGAATCCTTGTACTGCTGGAACCACTCTACATCCTGATCTTTGAGCTGGAAAGAAGCGAACTTGACGAAATCTTCAGGCCTGACGTTGCTGCATTCAAAATGCTTGCCCAGATCCACTAGCCAATCGTCAGCATCGGTAGCCTCAACACAACCGCTGAACGTCTTTGGGCCATTAGCAAGGAACTGGTTCAGTGTAGCAAAGTGGTGCTGATTATGGCCTTGATTCCCTTGACTGCCTTGATTGCGCTCTTGGAGAATTTGCATGATCAACTGTGTGTTTGCATTAGTAGCGGCCATCACAGCTTGCCATGCTTCCGGAGGAGGCGGAGGTGGAGGCGGATCAGGATTCGGAGTCGTGCGCGTTGGAGGAGCCATCCTGAACAGGTTGACCACCATTAGCACACTGATAGACAACAATATAGAAGCTGAATCCAACGGAATGAAAATTGCAACATATAGTCTTCACATCCGAATAGAATGAACGAATGCATTTCTCTTGAAGTGGTCACATATCCATAAATTGAGAAGCCACGAAGAATTAAGGTAGAGAAATAAATCAACAAGGTACGGATCAAGAACGAATAATCGGTAAGAAATCCCAATCTCAAACCAATATCCGTGGAAGAAGAACTAGAGCTACTAGAATTCCCACCTATGAAATTCCCGAACCTTTCTGGTTATGCAATCAGGTGTTGGGGATACAGGGGAAGCACAATATCTCACCCAAACTAGCAAATCCTACATCCAGCTGTATCCATCCTTCAACACATAACCAGAAAAACTTCGGAAACCATCTACCTCAACCTTCGAAAAGCATCCGTTATACAAGTTATGGCGATACTCCCGAACTCCCGCCCCAGTACTGGGTGGCGTCGAGGTTATCTCACCAATGAACTGCATAAAAGAGATTTTCGATGTCGGCGAACATATCTCAAGTATACCAGAATTGCAACGATGAAATTGTGACGACAACACCTCGGAGCTCAACTCCCCGGGACACTGCCACAACCCCTAAAGACAGGAGGCACCAAGAACAATGTTCTCGTCACAAAACCATCGGAACAAAACCAAGATACTCGCGTGATCCTAAAAATTTTTTAGTGAAATTTGAGAAGAGAAGAGTCAAAACTCTACGTCAGGATGCCTTACCAGAGCGATGAGGAGACTGGGAAGTAAAAGAATTCCTAAGCTCTCTAATATATAATTCCTAAGGACTCAAAACATTTTTCTAGACACAACTCGGCTGCTAAAAACGATCAAGCAATGGGGGCTCCTAAGGTCGGGGATGGCTCTGATTACCAACTTGTAACGCCCTCGATGCGGCTATAGCTCCCACGTGTCGAGGCACGACTTAGAGGCATAACCGCATTGAAAGCAATGTCGCAAGTCAGGCAATCATTACAACATCCCATGTAAAATATAATAAAAGGGGGAGATAGCATAGTTGGCTTACACTCGCCACGTCACATCAGAGTGCATAAATAACATCCATCAAACAAACACTCATGGCCCGACTACGGCGCCAAAATAGAAAAAAAAACCCAACATGCGACAAGGTCCTGAATCGATAACCCCAACCAGGCACCACTACTGATCATCGGGAAAGGAAACATAATAACGCTGAGAGTCCTCGTCGAACTCCCACTTGAGCTTGTACTCGTCACCTGGAGCGAAATCACCTGGACCTGCATCTGGAGTTATAGTATCTGTGAGCCACAGGGACTCAGCAATCTCGCATCCTCGCGATCAAAACTATTTAAGCTCATAGGAATGGATAAGGCAAATATATGTGGAGCTGCAGCAAGCGACTAGCATATGTGGTGGCTACAATCGCAAAAGAGAGCGAGAAGAGAGGGCAAAGCACGGTCGGTACAAGTATGATCAAGAAGTGATCCTATAGCAACCTACGTCAAGCATAACTCCAACACCGTGTTCACTTCCCGGACTCCGCCGAGAAGAGACCATCACGGTTACACACGCGGTTGATGTATTTTAAATAAGGTCAACTTCGGGTTTTCTACAACCGGACGTTAACAAATTCCCATCTGCCCATAACCGCGAGCACGGCTTTCGAAAGTTCAATCCCTGCAGGGGAGTCCCAACTTAGCCCATGACAAGCTCTCACGGTCAACGAAGGAATAGACCTCCACCCGAGACATTCCGATCAGACTCGGTATCCCGGTACAACAAGACATTTCGACAGGGTAAAACTAAACCAGCAACACCGCCCGAATGTGCCGACAAATCCCGATAGGAGCTGCACATATCTCTTTCTCAGGGCACACTCAGATTGTCCTAGGTACGGGTAGGCCAGCCCAGAGTTGCCCCTGGTAGCCACCGGTAGCTGACAGGTGGACCAACACTCAGAGGAGCACTGGCCCGGGGGGTAAAATAATGATGACCCTTGAGTCTGCAGAACCCAAGGGAAAGAAAAGGCTAGGTGGCAAATGGTAAAACCAATGTTGGGCATTGCTGGAAGAGCTTTACTTAAGGCGAACTTTCAAGGGGTTCCCATTATAGCCCAACCGTGTAAGGAACGCAAAAGCCGGGAACATAACACCGATATGACGGAAACTAGGGCGGCAAGAGTGGAACAAAACACCAGGCATAAGGCCGAGCCTTCCACCCTTTACCAAGTATATAGATGCATTAATTAAGTAAGATATATTGTGATATCCCAACAAATAAACATGTTCCAACAAGGAACAACATCTCCATGTTCCAACAAGGAACAAACTTCAATCTTCACCTGCAACTAACAACGCTATAAGAGGGGCTGAGCAAAGCGGTAACATAGCCAAACAACGGTTTGCTAGGACAATGGTGGGTTAGGGGATCAACATGGCAATTGGGAGGCTGACAAGCAAAAGGTAGGCATCGTAGCAGTGGCAAAGCAAAAGAGCGAGCAAACTAGCATAGCAAAGATAGTAGTGATTTCGAGGGTATGATCATCTTGCCTGCACAGTTGTCAGAGTTGACTGGATCCACGCAAGCAAACTCAACGGGCTCCTCGGTAGCGAACTCGTCTCCCGGCTCTACCCAACAAGAAAACAAGCAACAAGGGTACAATCAACCACGGGCAAGACCAAGCAATATGATGAAACGACGATATACTATGCGGGATGCGATGCGGGATGCAAAATGCAAGATATGACAGGAAAATGCATGAACCTGGCATCAACTTGGAAAACCAAGTCTGCCACTGGATAGAGGGGATTAAATCGCTTGAAAATGATATAAAGATCATTGGAATCGGAGCTACGGTTTGGAAATGGCGAGCGTTTTAAGATATGACACCGGTCTGCGATTTGCAGCAAGTAGGCATCTAAATGCAACGAAATGAACAAGCTACAGCCACCAAACATGAAAAACAAATACATGGCAGTGATGTACACAAGATGGTTGACAAAACACTAGCACTGAGCCATAGGCAAATTCATCCATTAAGAGGTTCAAACAAGCATGGCTAAAACGCAAATGCAAAACAGATTTCAGACTTAGTGAAATTAACACTAGTCTGAAATTTCAGATCACGATGCTCTCTTCGGAGCAGCAAAACAACATGATAGAAAACCTGAACATGACAAGTAAGAACATGGCATGGAGCTACTCAACAAGCTTAATAAAACACCCAAAGTGACCTGGGGCCAAAAGGGTTCACCAAATACTCTACCGAGCTCACGAACATAGCTCGAACACAATCAGTTTTCAGACTTAGTGAAAACTGAGACACGCTGAAATATAACTCACGAAGGCATGTAAACGAGCTCGATGCACTCACTACGGTGCAAGTCATGGCAAGGAAAGCATATAACCAGCAAGAAGGCACAAGTGCTAGCTACACATGGCAAGAACGAAGGCATAGCATGCATGGAACACTAACGGTAGCATCGGCAAAATCGCAAACAAGTTGACGATCTGCCCAGATTAACAACGAAGCAAAAGTTGAGCTCGATTGAGTCAACCTAGAGCACTCCACATATGCAAACAAAGACATGGATGGATAGAGCATAACATAAGTATCAAAACTCCCTTACTGATCATCCTCAAAAGAGGCACGGATCACTAGGAAACAAGCTGGACACATAGCACCACGAACTAAAATATCCCAGACTTAGTGAAAATCACTAAGTCTCTGAAATCAGCAATCTCAGGTACCTCTCTTCGCAAGCTTGCACAAGACAACACACACATCCTAAAAATGCATGGGTGGCACCACTGGAAAGAAGACAAAACTCTTAACAATTCATCCCAAAGGGGCACAGGCATATCATGTACGAATTAAACATGGCAAAAATGACAAAAGTGCATGATGAACTAACGGATCTGCAATTTAACTCACGAAGCCTCCTTCTAACAGCATTTTGGGCAACAAGATGACCTCAAATGCAAAAGATGCAATGGAATGAAATTATGTACATGTCGAGACAAAGATTTTGATATATCATATGCCCAAAACGGAGCTACGGTTACGGAGATACGAGCAGTCAAAGGTAGCAAAAAAAATAAGGGGGAGAGGGAAAGTCAACCCCTAGGGTTTACTGTTCACGCGCGGATCTGGATCTGGGCTCGCCGGGGCACGGACACCGAGGATCACCAGAGAGGCGCGGGGCTCGCCGGGGAGAGGGGCTTCGGCCGGGGCTTCGGCCGGCGACGAGGGGGCGGCGAGGAGGCGGCGAAGGCGGCGGTGGTCCGGGCGGCGAGGGACTCGGCGGCGGGGACGGCGAGCGGGGGCGGCGACCACTGGCCGGAGTTGGCGAGGAGCGTGGTGGCCGGCCGGCTATGGCGCGCGGCGGCGGCGGCCGTCGCTGGAGAAGAAGGCGGCGAAGGCGGCGGGGGCGCCTGGATGGGCCGCGGGGGCCGGCGCTGGGCCTCGGGCCCGCGTCGGTGGCGGCGGCGATCTGGTCCCGCGGGGACACGTGGCGGCGGCGGGTTGGATGGCGGCGGCGGGCGGACGTTGTCCGGCTCGCCCGGACACGTCCGTCGGCGGCGGATCTGGCGAGGAGATGTTTTTTTTTAAAACTAGGGTTTGAGACGAGGGGATCCGGGATTTGGAGGAGGGGGTCTATAAATAGACATAAGTGGAGCTAGGAGAGTCCAAATGAGGTGCGGTTTTCGCCCACACGATCGTGATCGAACGCTCTAGGACATGGAGCAGAGTTTAGTGGGTTTTGGGCCAAATGTGGGGGGTGTTGGGCTGCAACACACACGAGGCCTTTCCGGTCCCTCGGTTAACCGTTGGAGTATCAAACGAAGTCCAAATGACCCGAAACTTGACAGGCGGTCTACCGGTAGTAAACCAAGGCCGCTTGGCAATTCTCGGTCCAATCCGGAAATGTTTAAACCCCACACATGAAAGAAGACTAGAAATGACCACCGGAGGAGAACGAAGCGCCGGAATGCAAAACGGACAACGGGGAAAATGCTCGAATGCATGAGATGAACATGTATGCAAATGCAATGCACGAGATGACAAGGTATGAGATGCATGAAAACGAAAACAACACACGGAGACAAGGACCCGAACCCGAGAAATAAATATAACTTGACACCGGAAACGGCAAGAGTTGGAGTACAAATGGGGAAAGTTACAACTGGGGCGTTACAAGCGCAGTACACTTGCCCGGCAGGGTTGCCTATGGGCGACAGTGGTTACACGCATATGAGTGCGTGGGTCTCTAACTTTCTAACCCCTTTGTACGGTTGCCACGAGCCTCCTTTTATAGATTAAGGGGTCACCACAATGGAAAATCAGTCATTATGCACTGATAAGATAGCAAACACTGTTATCATACCTAAATCTGCAGGCTGATAGATTGCATTAAATGTGCCACTCAACATCACGTCATTATTTGCCCGGGAAGCCTTGCCGGGCTATTTTGCCAGCTTCATGCCTGCTTGCTTGACACATTGCAGGACGGATGTCATCTGTATGTATTTAATGTAGAAAGAGGCTGCCATGTGGCGAATGGCTGCCACTTAATCACTTTACGGCTTGACACCGCACTGATTAACGACGTCGGTCGTGGCGGAGTGGTTGGGTGAGGTGGTTTTTGCCTCTGTGAGCCCCGGCAGGCCCTGCCGGGACGTCTTGGATATTCTCTTCTGGGGCGGCTCTGCCCTCGCCGAGCTCGTCTGCCCGGCAAGGGAGGTTTTTCTCTTGGTAGTATCTTGCTTCTCTAGCTTGACCTTGGTCCTCTTGATCCACATGTTGGTCCTTCGAAGATCTTGGTCTCCTGTATTCTGGCATGGCCTGGTGCCATAATCTTGTTCTCATGCCTGTGCACAGCCTAGGCAACAGACCCAGGGTTTGTTGCACTAACAGAAGCCCCTGGGGCTGCCCTGATCGCGCTGCTGAGTGTCGTCGGGGTAGGCCCTAATAAGTGCATAGGCACTGGGGCCGAATAGGCCGACCTCTTGAGATCTTATTTGCTTCTTCATTAATCTTGAGCCTAGGCCAGTTTCCAGTTTTCTCTGTGCGTTGTGTAAAGCAAATGGTGGTGGTGCCGCTCTTATAGTGGCCCATGAATGACTTTAATGCATGGGGTAGAAACCGCCAAGTCACTCTTCCCACCGCGCCCTTATCCTCATCCACGTATGATGCATGCATCACGCGGGGTAGGTAACGGAGGCGCGCGGCGCGGGAGAGCATCAGGGCAAGGGCCCGGTGAATAGGCGGAGGAGGACGGCGGTCGCTCGTGAAGGGAGTGGCTCCCCTCCTCGGCCCGCCTATAAAAGGAGGGGTAAAGGGAGGGTTGAGCCATCCATCCTGGCATCCCCCTTCCTCCTCTATTTTCTACTTCCCATTGGCGATGTCGAAGAGCAGAGCCTGGGGTCAGCCCGTGGGCTCCCGTTCGAGGCAGGAGTTGTCAAATGTTGGTGCTGGTGCTCGGGGAGTGAGCCTGGTCCATGTTCAGAGAAGAGGCCATGGACAAACCGCCCGTGGTGTGGGAGGTATCAAGATTCCTCGTTGTGGGGAATCGCTTGCTCCTTGCGCCACAGTTGGCTGCCTGTTGAGTAGTGCGGTGCCCAACTCTGGGCTACTGCTGCTTGTGGGCCGGGCGATCAGGTCCTTGGCGTCTTCAAGCTTGCCCGAGAGCCAGGGCTAGGAATCGTTGGTAATCCCAGCACTGCCTCTTTTGGAGGTCATGGGGCTGATGTCGACGAGAGGCGCGCCTTCCTACCCACTGAAGTGGGGAACGGCGTGCTTTGAACCCCCTGGCCATTCCCCACTTCAGTGGGTAGGAGCACCCCAGAACCCCCTGGTCACCACTTCTAGGGTGCTCCTTCTGCCTTCGTCCTTCGCAACAGGCTGTGCTCGGCAGCTCCTGGTGGGGATCGGGGTGGTGTTGTGTCAGCGTGTCGCCTACCCTCTTCTCTTCCCGCCGCGCTACCGAGGATAAGAGGGACATGGAGAGGAGTTTACGGAGCATTTATCTTTTTTCAATCTTAAATCTCTAGGCAATTGCCTAATTTTAATTCAAATAATGTAATCTCTCGAGTCTGTGTTTGTGTTCTATAAGGCTTGTACTTGTATGATCAACATATTAATGAAAAAGATGAGCCTTGCCGGGAACCCATGCATGTGTACATCCATGCAGAGGTGGGATGCGTCTTTAGTTTAAATGAACGAGTCTTCCCCAGCAGGTTATCCTACCGGTACCCTTCTTATTTTATTGCCGGGGACCGGAGTCTACCGGGCAAAAAAATAAAGGGATCAACCCCCACCAACTCCTTTTCATCAAAGGCCACTGCGGCCACCCAGGCCGAAGCAACGTTCGAGCCAAAGGTGGGAGCATCTAGGTTTCAAAGAGCGATGATGTTTTTTTATGCACAAGTTTCAGCTTACAGAACACTTATGGACAAGAGGTAGAACTTACATGTTAGGCTTGCCGGGGATCACAATGCTGGTCCATCTCCTCAACTCCTTGTAGAAGCCAAGTTCACAGTAGGAACCTGCAGCTCCATGCAGATGAGAATGATCCAGGACGCGATCCTATCTATATGCACATGCAAACGCTCATGAAATGCTTATGCAATGCTCTTGGAATGCTCATGCATGCATGCAACTTGGTTCACTACTGGAAACTGGGAATTTGCCATCAGCCAGCTCTTTGCCATCTGCTAGCTGATGGCAAAGAACGTCTTTGCCATCTTCTTATAAAAAACAGATGGCAAAGAACTGACAGGCGGCAAAGAACATGGTTGCCATCAGCCAATTCTTTGCCATCTGCTAGTGGATGGCAAATAATCTTTGCCATCTGCCAGCAGATGGCAAAGCGGTTGGCAAATCCTGTGGCCGTCAAGAGTGTAACGGCGTATCAGCCCCACCTCTTTGCCATCTGCCAGCAAATGGCAAAGGGATGGGGTTATTTTTTTCCAGGTAAAAAAAATGTGGGGTTATTTTTGTTCTCATTGGTTGAAATATTTGTGTCATGGATTGATCACATGGCATCCATCCATCCATCCCATTTATCTAAACAAAAAAAAGAGAAAGAAAGAAAAAGAACCCCCACCCTCCGGGCAACCCAACCACCCAAAGCCTATCCCATCCCACTCCATCGTCGCCGCCCCCAGATGCAATCTCGTCGCCTGGTCCTTCGCCGTCCACCTCTTCGCCGGCGACCCGCTCGCACCGCGCCCCAGGGTGACCGTCTGCAAGGACGCCCCCGCCTTCTCGCCCTCCTTCCACTGCGACGGCGTGCTTCTCGCTGCCGGCGACGGGTGAGGCATCGTGCGCGTCTTCTGTGTCGACAAGTCCATCACGGGCCCGCTCCGGACCCTCTCCACCCACGTCGCCCAGGCCCGCATCATCCGCTACCCCGACGCCGGCGGCGACAAGGTTCACCTCCTCACCACCGGTGATGATGCGCTGCTCGCCTACTGGGACGTCCCCTCCGAGACGTCCGTCTTCACCGTCCCCACCGCCCACCGCGAGTACATCCGCGCCGGCGCGCCGTCCCCCGTCAACCACAACCTCTTCGTCATCTCTCCATCTCGCGCACGCTCGCCACCGCCACGTCCGCCGCCGCGGCCGTACTCAGGGCGCAACGGCCTCCTCCCCGCTCGCCGCCCTCCTCATTCTACTCCGACGATGACAGCGGGATAGTCCAGCGGAGCCCGGCGCATAGGATTCGCCCGGCTGCTGCTGCCCTGCACACCAATTCAGCCATCTTGCGCCGTCGCAGCTCCACCAAGGATAACCCCTCCATCTGCTCCGTTGTGGTGCCTGACGAGCCAATCAGTGTGGCTTGCAGTCGAAGAGAAAGAGTAGGCGCTCTCTTCGTTCTCGATCTCTGATTGCTTCAGAAAAGTGAGCAATTTATAGCCTACATAGATAACTCGACTTGCATGTTCTAGGTATTAATCTGCTTCAAAGAGTCACAACCGATGTCACCCGAATTGAGGTGAGGCTATCCTATTAAAGCTAATAATAAAATGGTATACCTAATTTCTTGCCCATATTTTTTCATACAAGGAGAGGGGTCCATCTCCGTGGTAGATACCATGAATCATCTCACCTGACCCTACCTAGATTAAGTTTCCATGCTTTAATTTGGTTCTTTCATACTCAACTGGTTTTTCTCACGTTTGTGTATTTGTTGTTCTATCTGTTCGATACGAGGGCTCAAAATATTGTTAGTATTTGATTTCCATGGCCATTAGCCTCTTTAGACATAGACTATTATAGTTTCTATATATAGTTTTTCTTCAGCCTATAAAATTTTTGTAATTTTTTCAGGAGCAGGAACATGCTTTTCAACTAATTTGATATCTACCTTTAGTACCAACCCTACTTACTGAATGGCTCAAACGCCCAAGCAAGATTTGAAGCCCTGGATCGAAACCAACTGCATCTCTCCACCGAGAATTAGAAATTAGAAACCACAACTAAGTTTTGTTATGCAAACTTTTCTGAGAACATTTTTGTTATGCAAATTGTTGCACCATGTTCTTAAAGAAAATCCTAATAGTAGAACTCAGAGAATGACACATATGTCATCCACCATTACTTAACATTTTTCGGGTTAAAAGTTCAATAGAGCTCAGAATGTTATTTCTATCATTAATTTTCTCATATGTGTAGCTCAGAGTTCAGACTTGACTACAATGGAATAATTAATGTTTCTTTGATATTGTGCTTTACACCCCAAAAGGCAGTTCACGATCATAGCATTTTCTCAACTTTCTCGGTGGATTGCCTTGAGCATCGAAAGGGGATTCACAGATGGTGCAGGTGCAACTCTGACATAGTCCCATGTTGAGCCTGCAGATTTGGCTTTTCAGGAAATTCATTCTCAGAAATACTCATTCTTTGCAAGCTTTCTACTTTTACCAAGGTAAGAAATTTGAATTTATTTTGTACTGTAATTTATGGTCTAAGATGAAGGTGTATGGTGTTCTGACCTTCACATTATTATGTTATATATGTTCCATAGCTCATGCATATGGCTTATTGATCATTATGTAATTCCCACATATTAGTATGATGGAAATTGAAGCAATCTTATTAGTCAGTTCCTTACATGCCCTCGTAGTTGAGGGCAAAATCTTGGTTTTAGCGTCTTTCAAGTTCTTCATAGTGATCAACAGATATAAATCCCAAGTGACTCAGAGAATAGAGTTATGCTCCCCGGCAACGGCGCCAGAAATTAGTCTTGATAACCCACAAGTGTAGGGGATCGCAACAACTTTTGAGGGTGAAGTACAACCCAAATTTATTGATTCGACACAAGGGGAGCCAAAGAATATTCTTGAGTATTAGCAGTTGAGTTGTCAATTCAACCACACCTGGATAACTTAGTATCTGTAGCAAAGTGTTTAGTAGCAAAAGTGGTATGATAATAATGGTAACAGTAGCAACAGTAAAGATAAATGTTTTTGGGTTTTTGTAGTAGTTGTAACAGTAGCAACGGAAAAGTAAATAAGCGAAGAACAATATATGAAAAGCTCGTAGGCAATGGATCAGTGATGGATAATTATGCCGGATGTGATTCCTCATCTAATAGCTATAACATAGCGTGACACATAACTAGCTCCAATTCATCAATGTAATGTAGGCATGTATTCTGTAAATAGTCATACGTGCTTATGGAAAAGAACTTGCATGACATCTTTTGTCCTACCCTCCCGTGGCAGGGGGGTCCTAGCGGAAACTAAGGGATATTAAGGCCTCTTTTTAATAGAGAACCGGACCAAAGCATTAACACAAAGTGAATACATGAACTCCTCAAACTACGGTCATCACCGAGAAGTATCCCGATTATTGTCACTTCGGGGTTGTCGGATCATAACACATAATAGGTGACTATAGACATGCAAGATAGGGTCAAGAACACACATATATTCATGAAAACATAATAGGTTCAGATCTGAAATCATGGCACTCGGGCCCTAGTGACAAGCATGAAGCAGAGCAAAGTCATAGCAACATCAATCTCAGAACATAGTGGATACTAGGGATCAAACCCTAACAAAACTTACTTGATTACATGGTAAATCTCATCCAACCCATCACCTCCAGCTAGCCTACGATGGAATTACTCACGCATGGCGGTGAGCATCATGAAATTGGTGATGGAGGATGGTTGATGATGACGACAGCGATGAATCCCCCTCTTCGGAGCCCCAAACGGACTCCAGATCAGCCCTCCCGAGAGAGATTAGGGCTTGGCGGCGGCTCCGTTTCGTAAAACGCGATGAAACTTTCTCTCCGATTTTTTTCTCCACGAAATGGAATATATGGAGTTGGAGTTGAAGTCGATGGAGCTCTAGGGGGCCCACGAGATAGGGGGGCGCGCCCTATAGGGGGGTGCGGCCCCCTGTCTCGTGGACAGGCCCTGGGCCCCCTGGTGTATTTCTTTCGCCCAGAAATTCTTATTAATTCCAAAAAGTGCCTCCGTGGATTTTCAGGACATTGCGAGAACTTTTATTTTCTACACATAAAACAACATCATGGCAGTTCTGCTGAAAACAGCGTCAGCCGGGTTAGTTTCATTCAAATCATGCAAATTAGAGTCCAAAACAAGGGCAAAAGTGTTTGGAAAAGTAGATACGTTGGAGATGTATCAGTCGTGACCTCGGCCCCCACCCAAGAGGCCTTGCTGTAGCAGTTGTCATCCTAGAGCCAAAAGCCACCAGCCCCCCCCCCCCCCCGCCCGGCAGCACATCCCCGAAGATGTGCGGGTGCTGGGGCTAGGTGGAGGCAGGCTTTTCCGCCCACACCATGAACTCCAGGGGAGAGTTGGCAGAGTGGGATTGCGGCTGTGGTGGAAGAATGGCCACCGCGCGCCTCACCTCCTCGCGGCAGCTTCCTTGACTGCGACGGCCCTCACCGCAAGAAGACGCGAGCACAAGTCCGCCAGAGGTGGTGCTAGCCTTGTAAAGTGGGCTCCTGCGCCCGCGAGGAGCTGCTGCTGGCGTTGTCGCTTACTTGTGTGGATGGTCGCGGCCTCTCTTGGGCGGGGGTCAGGCAGGCCCCTCCTTAGGGGCCTCCCCCCTCTCCGCTATCGAGAGCCTCCTCAACGGTGCCATGGGTGCAATGAGACCAATACTGCCAGAACGGCAGGATGGATGTCATCGCCGAGCCCACCACGACATCACGCTCAGAGGCTTTGCAGGTGAAGACCACCTATCGTCAAGATTAGATGTACTTCTTGTTCCCCTTCAAATTTGGCCGTTGTGGGATCCCTTCCCGCCTAAGTTTTGGTGGAAGAGGACCAAGGCCACTATAAATAGAGCCTAGCCACCACCGTAGAGAGGTCGGTCAATCAACTCACCAGCTGATCAGCTTGTAGAACCACCAAGAGCTCATCACAAGAACACGCCTCTGAGGCTTTTCATCCACTTGTACTAGTTCATCCTCAGCCATCGCGAGGCCAATCCACCACAAAGAAGTAGTAGGGTATTACACTGCAAGGTGGCCCGAACCTAGGTAAACTGCTGTGTCTTTCTCTGTCATGTTCATCGAGCTAAGTCGTGAGAGCTGCGGATCAGGAGGCTTGATGATGTAGGGCGGAACCCTATGGGGCCGATCTTTCACGTTTGGAGAGGATCCCTATGAGGAACACGAAGAACGCGCGGAATGAAACGAGGGAAATCACGGTGGAACACAAGAGAAAACATTCAACCAACACGAATATGATCACACATGTGCTAGATCATCGAGGCGCAAAGTAACAGGAGATCCAAAGTCAACAAGGGACGATACAAAGGTAGTCGTTCTTCTCCGTGAGGAGGTCTTGATTGTCTTCTCCGGGTGGAGGTCTTGAATCCGGGTGGATCTTCTCCGAAGAGGTGCGGTCCCTCACAAGGAGTAGATCTGATACGGATGAGCAATGCTCTATCTCAAATGAGCTAAACCAATGCTCCCCTAGCTAGGAGGTGGGAGAAGTCTATTTATAGTCATAGTGCAAATGAGGGGCGAAGTGAAGGGGTACAAGGGCATCAGCCCGCAACTGGACGCAACCAGGGTCCAGACGTCCGTGGGGCGCCGGTCGTCCGGAGGCTCGCGGGGTCCCGGACGTCCGGGGTTCCTCGGATGTCCATAGATTTCGTTCTGTGGTCGTTGGCACGAATGTCCAGACTTCCTCGGATTTCCGTGATTTTGGTTCTGTTGTTAGGTGCACGATCGTCCGGAAGGGCTCGGTCGTCCGGGGCCTGGGAGTGGCCGGTCGTCCGGGCTTGGCTGGTCGTCCGAGGCCTGTAGCTCTAGCTGGCTCCTCTTTCCTTGGCTGTAGCGTCCTCCAGGGGTCGGACGTCCGGGCCAGGCCGGTCGTCCGAGGCCTGTAGCTTCCAAAGCAGCTCTTGTTCTTGATCTTCACACTTGGTGTCCTCGCCATCTTGGTCATTGAATGTAGTTTTCCCGTGACTCCCGTCCAAGCACCTGATCACACATAAAGTCTCCAAATGAGGTAGTAGCCATGTCTCGTGAGTAGAGAGAGGGAGTTCGGATAGGAGCGAGTTCACCTTATCTTCGATAGCCTTTGCTCGAGCTCTTGTCATGGGTCCAAGTGGTGTCGAGGGAGATGTAGGTATGTCCATGGGGATGAGCGAGGGATGCTCCGCATCACTTGAGAGGTTGAGTTCTTCGCACACGCCCCTGAGTTTGAACCTTTCTTGGGTCTGCGGAGCCTAGAATCCGACAAAAGAGGGATGTACATGGAGGGGCTAACACTTGGGACCCACATGGTCCACGGCCGCACGCAAGCAAGTACCTCCTTATTACGCCGAAAAGAACGAATCCTCCCCATGACAGCTGGGACCCACCAGCCCTATCTTGGCACGGAAGGAAGTGCCTTCTTATTAAGCAAAAAATAACGGGTGCTCCCCATGACAGCTGGGGCCCACCAGATTGGGAGGCTAACTTGTGGCCCTACTAAGTTGACGCGTACGCTGGGCTTTGTCAACTTAGTAAACAAATGATTCTATCAACATTGACCGTTGGATTGTTAACATCCAATGGTCGTCCTTCTTCATCAACCTCTGGTTTTCTTGCTCCAACTGTCGAAACCACCGCGTGCTCCTGCATCCCGTGGCCAGCTGTGCTGCCACGCAGGCCTCACTGCCCCTACTACTCCCACCACTGGCCAGGCCGTCCCTCTACTCACCACACCCCCTGTTATTCTGCGGTAACGACATCCTCACACCACAGTCGAACCAGTCAACCCTTGTACTACCCTCCGCGTGTTCCCCGGCTCTGGTTCATTCCCTTCCTAGGTCGCGTCGTCGTCTACCACTATGGCTGCAAATGAGTTGAGTTCGAGTGAGTTGTCCTAGGCTCAGCTCAACTCATACTTAAATTTGAGCGAGCTCAAAATATGCGAAGCCCAACGTCGAGTTGTAGAAAGTGCCTCATGCTCAACATGTAACGATCTCAAGCTAGTTTCAAGCTAAATAAGATTATTTTTTAAATTATTTTATGGCAAATTTTAAGGTAAGATAGGCCACAACAGGGAAAATCACTATTAAATTTGACTTATTCTTTCTCAACTTAAGACTAGTATTTAATAACAAGATATCGTGGATAGAAGACAACGAAGGTACGCCTATTTTCAAATTTGACGAAAATGACATAACACACGGTTGGCCACATGTCATACTGAAGCTGACTTTTGTCCACGCTTAATTTTTATGTTTGCTAATAGGTAAAATGAAGAAAAAATGTCATACATAACATACATGGCAATGATGATCTTAATTCTTTGTAATAGACATGAACATTATTTAAAATACTTATATGATATCGAGCTATCGAGCTAAACTCGAGTGAGCCAATGTAGGCTCAAGATCAGCTCATTTCTCCATCAAACTACATAAAGTGATTATAATTAGCTCATTTCTTTGCGAGTCAATCTCGAGTCGAGCTAAAATATGAATCAATCTTGAGTGGCTCACGAGTCTCGAGCTATTCTTGCAGCCCTATCCACCACCTTCGTGCTCTCGGACGATACGGCGTCATGAACGCGGTCAATGAACGACAGCCATCAGAAGAGGACTGTACGTGGAGAGGCTTACAGCTGCGTCCATGGCCGCACCCAAGGAAGTGCCTCCTTATTACGTGCAAAATAATGATTCCTCCACCTGACAGCTCAGACCCATCGGAAGGGCCTCTGAATTTCGTGAAAAAAAGCCCCCCCTGACAGCTGGGACCCACTGGCTTTATCTTGGCATGGAAGGAAGTGCCTTCATACCCCCTAACAGTTGGGACCCACCATGTTGAAGGGAAAGTAGCGTTATATGCCTGGCCGCAAATGTGTACGTACATAGCAGTCGATCTATCTCTCTGCAGCGACGTACCATGGCCGAGTAAGGAGTGGCATGTGTTGAAGTAGAGGCGCCGAAGTAGCATGTCACACAGTCCCATCTATATCATGTACACGTATGTACAGCCACGCTGCAAGATAGTAAATACGGCTATGCATGTACATACAGGCGGGGTCTCTAACGTGTACAACAACGTCGTCTTGTTCATCAGCAACCAGCCCGCTAGGTCGAAATAGAGTAAACAGCGTCGCGTGTTCATCGGGAGCCAACCATCTTGGACGGAAAGGCCGAAACAAGGTCTGGCGTACCGCAGAACGGAGGAAACAGCCTTCTGTTCGACCGCGTACGGTCAAAACAGGGTCCTGTTCATCGGGAAGGATCTGGCGTATCGCAAAACGGAGGAAATGGACTTCTGTTCGAGTGCCTACGGCCAAAACAGGGTCTTGTTGATCGGGAGGGGTGTGGCGTACCACAAAACGGAGGAAACGAACTTGTGTTGGGCGCCTACGGTCAAAACGGGGTCCTGTTCATTGAGAGGGGTGTGGCATAACGCAAAACGGGACTACGCGGGATACTGTTCATCCACGGTCTACTGCCTCGCTCGAGCCTCTACGGGCTACTGTTCATCCACTGATGACTTTCTCCAACCTCCACCTGCTGCTATTCATCCACCATCAACTTCCTCCAGCCTCCACCATCTATTGTTCATCCATGGGGTCCTGTTCATCCAGCCTCCACCAGCTACTGTTCAACCAGCCCTCCACGGGGTCCTGTTCCACAAGCCCTCCACGGGATCCTGTTCATCCACCCCCAACCGGCTCGATCGAGTGGTGTGTGGTGGCCTCCTCTCGATCGACGTCCTTTTCATCTAGCGACAACGGCCTCTACAACCACGGGGTCCTGTTCATCCAACCCCCACCGGGAAATGTTCATCCAACCGCCAACAATGGTCACTGTTCATCAAGAGGCAGCAACAGGTTTCGATCGGTTAAGTTAGCAGCAATAGCGAAGGAAACACTTGGGTTCAGTAAACAACCAAGTGATCGATCGCTAGGGTTCAGTAACATAGCTAGTGCAATCACTCTGATTCAGTAAGCGAACGCCTCGCTCGGGTTAAGTTGGAGCCCAACGCCTCGCACACACACTTCTACGTGTATGAGAGAAACGCGCAATCCCTTCGTGCATCGCTCGGCCCCGACCACCCAATGTAACCGGGAACTCCCCGAAATTTTCCTCGCTCTCGCTTCTACCATGATTTTTTCTGTCATGGACGGATCAAAGAATGTCATGTAGGTGCATCCCCGGCCCGCCCAGGATGAAAAGCCCATTTTTCTGTCATGATTTTTTGTCAAGGATCCCACCACATCTATGATGACACGTGGTTTTGTCACAATTATCATCATAGAACTGTCATAAGCATGACAGAGAAAAATTCGTTCAGGCCAAAATGCCACGGATGTGTCTTTTTTTGTAGTGAGTATTCTAACAAATCACGAAAAATGTGTCTCCCTCTCAAATAGGTGTGTCCATCAAGGATTATTGTGATAAAATAAAAAGCACACAACGCAAAGACTCATATAATGCACGACGCTCCAAGTAAAATTATCAATAGTTGGTAGAAGAAAGAGGGGATGCCTTCTGGGGCATCCCCAAGCTTAGATGCTTGGGAGTCCTTGAATATTATCTTGGGGTGCCCCGGGCATACCCAAGATGGGGCTCTTGCCACTCCTTATTCCTTCATCCATCATGATTTCACCCAAAATTTGAAAACTTGAGCACACAAAACTCAAAAACCCTTCGTGAGATCCGTTATTATAATAAAGCAAATCACTACTTTAGGTACTGTTGCAAACCCATTCATATTTTATTATTGCATTATACCAACTGTATTCTAACTTCACCATGGCTTATAACCCCTGACACAATCCATAGATTCATCAAAACAAGCAAACAACACAATGAAAACAGAACAGTCTGTAGTAATTCGAACAATGATGATACTTCTATAACTCCAAAAATTATAAGGAATTAGGACAACATGGGCAATTTGTATATCAATCATGTGTAAAAAAATCAGAATTCTATCACGCTCCAGCAAATCTCAACAATTCTGCTACTCGACACAAAAGTTTCTATTTTTGTATAGAATCAAAGCAACTATCATCCAAATCACCCCAAAGGCTTTACCTGGCACATACACTAAATAAAACGCAACCATAACAATCGAATAATTATGTGTACTAAAAAACAAAAAAAGAAAGAAGAAAATTAAGATAACTATTGGGTTGCCTCCCAACTAGCTCTATCATTTTACGCCCCTACACTACAAAAAAAGACACATCCGTGACATTTTGGGCCGAACGCATTTTTTTCTATCATACTTATGACACTTCTGTGACAATAATTATGACAAAACTCGGTATCATCATAGATGTGATGGGCTCCTACTTCCATGACAAAAAATCATGACAAAAAATGGGCTTTTTGTCCTGGGCGGGCCTGAGACGCACCTGCATAACATTCTTTGGGCCGTCCATGACAGAAAAATCATGGTAGAAGCGAGGGCGAGGAAAATTTCTTGGAGTTCCCGGTTACGGTGGGTGATCGGGGCCGAGCGATGCATGGAGGTTTGCGTGTTTCTCTCGTACATGTACGTGCGTGTGTGCGAGGCGTTGTGCTCTAACTGAACCCGAGCGAGGCATTCGCCTACTGAACCCGAGCGATTGCACTAGCTACGTGTTACTGAACCCGAGCGATCGATCGATCCCTGGCTGTTAACTGAACCCGATCGAGCGATTCCTTCGCTACTGCTTCTAACTAAAGCCGATCAAATCTGCTGCCTCTTGATGAACAGTGAGCATTGTTGGGGGTTGGATGAATAGTTCTCGGTGGGAGTTGGATGAACAGGACCCCGCGGGGGTAGAGGCCGTTGCCGTTGGATGAATAGGACCCCGATCGAGCCGGTTGGGGGTGGATGAATAGAACACCTTGGAGGGCTGGTTGAACAGTAGCCGGTGGAGGGCTGGATGAACAGTAGCCCGTGGAGGGGTGGTTGAACGGTAGCCAGTGGAGGCTGGATGAATAGGAGCTCGTGGATGAACAATAGTTGGTGGAGGCAGGAGGGAGACTCCATGGATGAACAGTCACAGGTGGAGGCTAGAGGAGGTCGACGGTGGATGAACTGTAGCCCGTGGAGGCTGGAGCGAGGCAGTAGACGGTGGATGAATAGTAGCCCATGGAGTCCCATTTTGCGGTATGCCACACCCCTCCCAATGAACAGGACCCCTGTTTCGACCGTAGGAGGTCAAAGAGAAGTCTGTTTCCTCCATTTTGTAGTACGACACGCCCCTCCCGATCAGTAGCACCCCATTTCGACCGTAGGAGCTTGAACACAAGTCTGTTTCCTCCGTTTTGCGGTACGCCAGACCCTTCCCGATGAATAGAACCTTGTTTCGACCATACGCGGTCGAACAGAAGGCCATTTTGCTCCGTTTCACGGTACGCCAGACCCCATTTCGGCTGTTCCGTCCAAGCCAGTTGGCTCCCATTGAACATGACCCATTCCGACCGAGTATGTTGCCTCCCGATGAACAGGACGTGTTCCGACCCAGTCACTTGGCTCCCAGTGAACACGACGATGTTTCCTCCATTACGACCCAGCCGGTTAGCTTAAGATGAACAGGACAATGTTGTTGCCGTCTGTTTCCTCTCCATGTACACGAGCCCTGGCCGTCCATACGTGCGAGTACGCGTTTTGAGATGTAACAGCCCCAAAATTGGGTTATCATTTTTTGTGCTATCATTCCTTCCTGACACTCATTTTCAAAATCTTTCTCCTGAATTTTGTTGATGACTCTGAGATTTCTTGTCATTTCCAACCATACAAAACTTGCTCATGTCTTTTTCAGTGGGCAAGATCTCAGTTGCATCATCTTAAACCCTCTCAAACCCTAATTCCAAATTTGTGGAATTTGATGTGGCCTTTGTGATTACAAAGGAGCCATCATTTTCCTTGATCTGTTGATCACCCCATCTGTTCCCAGAGACACTCCTAACCTTTTCAACCTTGGATATGCAAAAAAATTGCTAAGTGCTATGCAATATTTTTGAATTATGATTTATTTCTTTTCTTGCCTTTCTGAGGAATAAAATCCAAAGGCATATCTAGCCATCTCCTAAATTCATGTGAATTTGTGGAGTTGATAATTATGCCTAATCCAAGCTCTGGCAATTATATTGGCCATAATTAAATAAGGAAAATTGCTTTTTCATATTTAATTCCAATATTGCATTGCTGCCATTTTCTAAAGGAACTACTATTTTTATAGCATAGAAAATTCCCACATGAATTGTGGAGCTTATCCTTGCTATATAATCACTAGTTCCATCTTTATCTCATGCTCCATAGATCAAAAATTGGGCACATGATCCAATGCAAGTTTCTACCTTCTCTGAAATTTTGCATAGGAAGTGATTTATTCCTAATTCCATTTGATCTGCAAATTGGCAGGGTTAATATTGATAAATCACCCATGGATACCAAAGATGAGCTCAATACAATCATCCTAGCTCCGTGTGCAATTTTTGAAAGTTTCTGACCAGATTGTCAATTTGTGAAGGAAGTACCTTCATAGAATTTCCAAATGGGATGATACTTTGCCATTCTCTAAAGTATCCCAAATCATTAGCCTTCACCCAAAATCAGCTCATTTCATTGAGTTATGTGAGCACAGGAGCAATTCTTGTTTTCTATCCAAATTTTCAGTTTATGAAGAAAGTATATTTTATCTTGCTCCATTATGGCTGAAACTAATTCCAAGCCTTCTCCTATACATATAACCCACCTACCCAAGAGATTGGCTAATTCCATTTAGCCAATATTTTCCTAGAATTTTTCCAAGTTTCTGGTCAAAAGTAATGCTTGTGAAGCAAGTACCAATTTGGCAAGTCCATTTCGTGTGACCTTTTTACAGCATCTACTTATGACCAGATCATGAGGATTTTCCAATCTATAGCTCTATCCAACACTCCTAGTGAGTGCTTGTTCATCATCTAGTTTCTGGACCAGATTTGGCATTTCCACTTCAGCTATGCTAAATCATTGTCCTAATGCCCTCAAAAACCCCATGACCATAGTTCTTGTTACGTTAAGCGTACCAGACATCAAATTTACCTTTCACCCTCTCTGGTTTTACCTCTAGGATGTTGCCAAGTTTGCAATAGTAAACTTGTGGAGCTTGGTTTACTCAGCTCCATTTGTCTCTGCCCAAACATTTACCGTAGTAACAATCTATCTTTGAAGGACTATGCGGTAGACATGAGCTGTCATCGTTGAAACCTCGAGAGCGCGCTATGCAAGTGGTGATCACGAGGGCAGCCAGCCAAAACGGTGGTGTAGCCACTGTTCCCTTCGGCTTCGCTGCTCCGACCAGCCCTGGCCTCGCCATTAATGTCCTACAGCTCCCCCCTCGCCATCGTCTTCCCTCTATACCTCCTCTGGACCGAAGCCCTCTCCACCGCAAACTGTATGGCGAGGGGGAGCTGTAGGACATTAATGGCGAGGCCAGGGCTGGTCAGAGTAGCGAAGCCGAAGGGAACAGTGGCTACACCACCATTTTTGCTGGCTGCCCTCACCATTCGACGACAGAGAGGAGGTCCAGAGGGGTCCCCGTGTGGGATCGTTTGGCCATGATGGTGGTCGTTGTGTCTTTGGTAGACACGGGGCCACCCAGGACTAGCCTAGTGGGGAGTGAGTCGGAGTGGCCGGGAGAGTATCAGGACAGTAGATTGGTTTCATCGGAATGCCGTTGGTCCACCCGAATGGGATGACGAGGCCATGTGTTCCGTGGTGTGGGTACAGTGCGCTACCTCTGTAGAGTGTTCATAAAGTCTATCGATAGCAACACAGTTCGTAATAGGTCACACTATTGGGTCTTAGTTGAAAAGGAGGATAAACCTGAAATAAATAAGCTGCTTATTGTGGTTGTGATCGCCGGAAGGATCATGGTTTAAAGACCAAGTGTTGGTCGTGGTTGTGATCGCCGTAAGGATCACGGGCCAAATATTGGTCGTGGTTGTGATCGCCGTAAGGATCACGGGCCAAATATTGGTCGTGGTTGTGATCGCCATAAGGATCACGGTTTGAGACCAAATATTGGTCGTGGTTGTGATCACCATAAGGCTCACGGTTTAGTAACAAATATTGGTCGTGGTTGTGATCGCCGGAAAGACTACGAGATTGGTACGTTTGTGATGCAATAGCGATCACCGTTGGTAAGAGAGTCCGAGGGACTCGGTGCACAACTTTGGTTGCATTGCATGAGTAGTAAGTCTTATTTGCATTTAAAGAACCACGGGAGAACATGAGGTAATTGCATGAAGGTAGCATGTTATGTCTGCATGGGATATGATGGTGAGCCTAATTTCAGCATAGTTTCATGATGCCATGCCATGCTTTGATTGAGATGATATGCTATGTTTTGGTATTGACATGTTAGAAGTAAATTTGATAAACCATGTTGCTGCCATGCTAGTAGATTCCATGATGTTAGTTTGATTTATGTCTTTGGTTGATATCATGCCATGCTTAGTTTTCGACATGAAATAGGTTGTTGCAAATGCTCGGTTCTGGCTTTGTCATCTGTTTGTTTGGATGCTATGTATTTGGTTGTCTTGCAAGTACATTCAATGTACTGACCTGGCGTGTCATGCCAGTTTTGTAGGTCGTGCCCGAATTGTTCGTTGTTCCGTCGTGCTAGGCCTAATCTTGCCAGTCCTGTGAGTTGTGGAGCCCAGCCAGAGTGATACGTTGCCAAGACTTTCGCCGCCATTTAAATAGACTTCTATTGTCATGTAAATAGCCTTAGGGCTATGTCATAAGATTATATTCATCACTAATGTAATCATATATGCACGTATTTGATGAATATTCTTGTACCTAGAATGCTGTAGCATGGACCTGTCGTGCATCAGGTGTTATCCTGGGCTGACGTGCAAAGGCCCCCTGCTCCATGTGGATCGGGGTGCCACAGGGATTGGTACCAGAGCAGCCAGCCTGGCATAGATTTCCTAGCATTAGATCACCACTACCATCAACCTGTAATGACCATAAGGGATTTGACCCATCCATGGCATCCGGCATGGCCACTGTTAATCAACAGGTGGCGCAGTCGGGACCGACACGTCCTCACCCTGCTGTCCCCGCCTAGTTATCCGTGGAACATGTAGCAATCCTATCCTTTATAGTCGGCCACACCGCTTTCCCTTTGCCATTAATGGATAGGGGTCATGCCGTGCGGGCCTATCCTGCGTAGCTGCCTATAAAACCCCCTTTCCGCTAGCCGTATCGCTCGCTCCTCAGTCCGCCATGTCTCTATAGAGAAGCTTAGCCAGTAGCTCCCTATTCATGACTAGCAGCTCCAAAACTTCCACGTATTACACCCGCACCTACGCCGTCAACCACCCTGGTTTTCCACCCTTCTTGCCGAGATGCTCACCAAAGCCTTTGGCGGTAAGATTAGCCCCGATTACCTGGTGTTCCAATCGACACCCGTCCCTCACCTTCATCGCTTTGTTGCAATAGTGTACATCAGCCTAGGTCCTACAGCAGATGTCCAACCTTTGGTTTTACAGGGTAGAGCCATGCCTCCCTCTGGTTTAGCCGTTCAAGCCCCTGCTGGGAGGCTATCCTACACCTCCGAACCAACTTCCCGCATGTAGCAACAAGGCGGGAGTTCTGCTTTTTCCCCACCGTGTCAAACGCAGTAATGCAGCCTTCTCCCGTTAGCCAAGGATATGATCTCGCAATCGCTTGCCTGGTGCAATACATCACTACCCAGGGGATGTTGATTTCAATGCTACTTGCTGAGTTTAGAGCCATGGACAATAATGTGGTGCGAGTCGTCAAGGAAGCTTACCGTGAGGCTCGTAAATTCGCATCTCAAGCTGTTTGCCCAACGCCATCTGAACCAGTGCTATCCTCTCAGCATGTGATGTGGCCCAAGCCAAACATCATCACCCTCGACAAGGCTCTTCTTCGGATCCTCTAGCAGCATTTTCCTGGAGCAATTTCAGCCCCACAGCACCAACCCATAGAAGTGTCAAACGATGAAGATGGAGATTGGCTCAGTCTTCATCCTCAAGGAGAACCCCAGCAAGGCCAGTCTTCTGTTTGACCTCAGTCACGCAGTCAGTGGTTCCTGCTAGTCGATCGGTCTATCGGTTCGTCCCCGATATGAGGATACAACCATGTATCCCACAGCGAGTAGTTTCGATTAGCGCGTAGCACGTTTGTGCTTTGATGTATGCTGGTACTATTGTAACCCGTATGCTGTGTAATTTGTTTTTGTGCTTCTGTTTTTGTGTTTGTTTTTCTTTGTCTCTCTGTCAGACAGAAATGTTTGACAAGGTTGGCAGTGTGTGCTAACAAGATTTTAATCAGTAGAACACATACACTAAAAACAACATTGACTCGTCCTGAGTCTTTAATAAAATGCGCGTTGGTGTAGGTATATGTATACCAGGAGTACATATACCCACTAGCATTAAAACACCTTAGTATGAATTGTTTGGTGCATTTTTCTATTGCATGTTTATTGCATCTGTCTGTCTGTTTAGATTTTACTGCATACTACACGCATACCCGGTTCACCCACGAGTACAGTTGGGTAGTACTCGGGGGAATGCAAAGTCACATATCCCTCTCCATCTGTGCACCCCCCGTGTGTCAGATTTTCTAAACCCAGAACATCGAAGAGGACATTTTCATATGGCCATTTCTTGTACCCGATTCTTTTTCATTAACCCAATTGTGTTTTTGGAGAAACACTGCCAGTTTTATTTCTCGTGATCCATTACAACTCCCCGATACAGATTTCAACTCCGATTCTACCTCGACACCTATGTTTCGTGGAGTAATCCGCAAAATTTTTCCTGTGCCCTAGTTTGACTCCTGAGCTAGCATAGCCACCTCACCTGCATCTGAACCCATCATCCACACCATCACTGCCATGCGTGGCGCTGCAAGTCGCCACCAGCGCTCCACCGCAGCACGCAATTACTCCACCGGCCTGAAACGACGGAGAACCAAGCATGGCGGAGGACCACCTCATGCACCATCATCTTCCGCACCTCGAGCCACCACACCCAGCCGCGTGTTGTCTCGAGCCCGCTCGTTCCTGATGAGAATCACCAGCAGGATCGACGAGCCGAGCAGTGTGCCCAGCAGTGCCGCGAGGAACAACCATAGCACCACCAAGGACACCTCCTCGCCGAAGGAGCTCGGCTCGATCTCGCTCAAACCGAAGAGGTAGTAGAGTGGCATTGTGTTTGTGTGTTGGAAGCAAGATGCGCTGCCGTTTTTATAGCCCAACTCCGGTGTACGGTGAGCGGAGTCCAGGAAAATCACTCGTCGCCCGATCACCGACATCCAGGAGGCGAATCCGTGAGTAGTGCCGACAAGGTGCTGGCCCGCGACGTGAGTGCTCGCTGCATCGACACCGTGCACGCCGGGCACTACGGCACTAGGGTCCTCATCACCCTAGGAGCTAGATGTGTGTTGCGCCAAGCCGCACGCGTAGCAGCAGCACATGAGAAGAAGCTAGCCGGAGGTAGAAGAAGGAGGCTGCCAGTGGGCCCTGGACCCACGTGTCAGCAGGTGAGTCCACTGTTCACTGGGTGCATCTATTAATTTTTCGAGAGTTTGATCTCGAGTGCCCCTAGCCGTGGATATAACCGTGTTTTCCCATATCTCTTCTTGGGTGTACCAATTATCGGTGCCCCAACTCGTTCAAATTCAACCAAAGGGTTAAAATTTAACCCAGAGATTTTTCCCCGGAGTGGTTATCTTTTCTTTGTGCTGTAACCCTAGGAATCTCGAGGACGAGATTCTTTTTAAGGGGGGAAGGTTTGTAACAGCCCCAAAATTGGGTTATCAGTTTTTGTGTTGTTATTCCTTCCAGGCACTCATTTTCAAAATCTTTCTCCTGAATTTTGCTGATGACTCTGAGATTTCTTGTCATTTCCAACCTTTCAAAACTTGCTCATGTCTTTTTTAGTGGGCAAGATCTCAGTTGCATCATCCTAAACCCTCTCAAACCCTAATTCCAAATTTGTGGAATTTGAATGTGGCCTTTGTGATTACAAAGGAGCCATCATTTCCTTGATATGTTGATCATCCGATCTATTCCCAGAGACTCTCCTGTCCTTCTCAACATTGGATATGCAAAAATATTGCTAAGTGCTATGCAATATTTTTGAATTATGATTTATTCCTTTTCTTGCCTTTCTGAGGAATAAAATCCAAAGGCATATCAAGCCATCTCCTAAATTCATGTGCATTTGTGGAGTTGATAATTATGCCTAATCCAATCTCTTGCAATTATATTGGCCATAATTAAATAAGGAAAATTGTTTTTTCGTATTTAATTCCAATATTGCATTTCTGCCATTTTCTAAAGGAACTACTATTTTTATAGAATAGAAAATTCCCACATGAATTGTGGAGCTTGTCCTTGCTGTATAATCACTAGTTCCATCTTTATCTCATGCTCCACAGACCAAAAATTGGGCACATGATCCAATGCAAGTTTCTGCCTTCTCTAAGATTTTGCAAAGGAAGTGTGTTATTCCTAATTAGATTTGATCTGCAAATTGGCAGGGTGATTAATATTGATAAATCACCCATGGATACCAAAGATGAGCTCAATCCAATCATCCTAGCTCCCTGTGCAATTTTTAAAAGTTTCTGACGAGATTGTAAATTTGTGAAGGAAGTACCTTCATAGAGTTTCCAAATGGGATGAAACTTTGCCATCCTCTCAAGTATCCAAAATCTTTAGACTTCACCCAAATTCAGCTCATTGCATTGAGTTATGTGAGCACAGGAGCAATTCTTGTTTTTTGTCCAAATTTTCAGTTTGTGAAGCAAGTATATTTTATCTTGCTCCATTATGGCTGAAAATAATTCCAAGCCTTCTCCTATCCATATAACCCACCTACCCAAGAGAATGGCTAATTCCATTTACGAATATTTTCCTAGAATTTTCCCAAGTTTCTGGTCAAAAGTAATGCTTGTGAAGCAAGTACCAATTTGGCAAGTCCATTTGGTGTGACCTTTTTACAGCATCTACTTATGACCAAATCATGAGGATTTGCCAAGCTATAGCTCTATCCAACACTCCTAGTGAGTGCTTGTTCATCATCTAGTTTCTGGACCAGATTTGGCATTTGCACTGCAGCTATGATAAATCATTGTCCTAATGCCCTCAAGAACCCCAGGACCATAGTCCTTGTTACCTTAAGCCTACCAGACATCAAATTTACCTTTCACCCTCTCTGGTTTTACCTCTAGGATGTTGCCAAGTTTGCAATAGTAAACTTGTGGAGCTTGGTTTACTCAGCTCCATTTGTCTCTGCCCAAACCTTTACCGTAGTAGCAATCTATCTTCAAAGGACTACGCGGTAGACATGAGCTGGCATCATTAAAACGTCGAGAGTGCGCTATGCAAGTGGTGATCATGAGGGCAGCCAGCCAAAATGGTGGTGTAGCCACTGTTCCCTTCGGCATCACTGCTCCGACCAGCTCTGGCCTCGCCATTAATGTCCTACAGCTCCCCCCTCGCTGTCGTCTTCCCTCTGGACCACTGCCCCCTCCATTTTCTTCTCTGGCGAGCCCATCCAAAGACCGAACAGTGAGAGTCCGTGAGCCCGTCGTCTTCCTCGCTGATGTCCGCTTCCTTCTCTCGTCCACGAGCGTTGCTCGATTCCGTGAGCCTCTGGCACTTGTTTGCTCCCTCCTCGTCGCCTTCCCATGCGCCCCCATGTCTGCTGCACCCGGCTGAGCCGTGGCCAGTCTCGCTCGGTGGCAACCGGCTCGGGTGCCCTGCCCCAACTATAAATAGCCAGCCCGAGCCCTCCCCGAGCAAGCCAGCTCTCTCAAACCCTTCCCCCTCCCTCTAGAGCACTCCAGTGCTCGAGCCCGAGCGAATCACTCACTTGAGCGCTCGGATTTCAGGCGAGCCCACCTCTCTGCTCCGTCGCCCAACCCCATGAACCGAGCACCCCCACACCCCGTGCGCATCCTGGGTGAATGCGCCACACCCCGGCGACCCTCCCCGGCTTGCTACCCGCCCGTTTCCCCCACCGGAGCCCCTAGTTCACCGGAGACCGAAGCCCTCTCCGCTACAAACCATATGGCTCCCTCTCTAGTGCGCGTCGCCGGCAACGGAGACCACCACGAGATGCCCCTCTCGCTCTTGAACTCGTGGGTGGGTCGGCTGTTGTCTGTGGTGGCTGGAGCCACCGGCAATCGTTGTCGAGGCGGTCCCTTGCCTCGGCCGGTCGTGCGCCCGAACGGGAGAAGAAGGAGATGGCCAGGCTGGCATGTTGACCTGGCCAGTGGGCCCCGCGACCCCACCTGGCAGTGACCCTGGCGCCTGGCCCCGCCTCGGCCGTGTTAACGCCAGCGTGGATAAGTGGAGGCGCCCGCCGCGAAGCCATTTTCCTGATTTGAAAAGGTATTCTCAGAAATATGCGTACAATTTTCCCTCCAGGGGCCTGTTGGCTGAGAAATTTTCACCGATAAGTCCCTGAACTTCAACCCTTCGTATCTTTTCAACTATAGCTCCAAATCAGGTGATTCCAAAGCCCACGTTTTCGTTTCGTCAAGACCGTTCTGATGAGATCATTTTCACCATGTTTGCACATTCTGACAATGACCGTTTTGCCCTTGTCCATAAACAGCCCCCTCCGAGAGAGAACTGTTTCCGGCAAAATTTTCCGCGGTCGTTTCTCACTTCTTCCCGGAGTATTTGTCGACCCCCAGGCAAGCCAACCTCTTATCATGAGCCCCGAACTTGCATGTTGACTTTGCGTGCACCTTGTGTGTGTGTAGTTGGAGTTGTTTCTTATTGTCTCGTTTGTAGTTATTCCATTATGCTTAACATGCATGCTTGTGTTTTCATGATATCTTTTTCCATGCTAGTTAGAATGTTGTTATTGATAATATCATGTCACTACTCTACTTTATCTTCATGTCATTGTTATAAAATGTGATGGTGACTGTGATGCACCGTTGGTATGCTAGTACTTGGTACTGTCATGCTCTTTATGTTATAGTTGTTCACTTAAGAAGCTCGATATTTTATCAAAGCATTTGTATGATGTATGCTCATTGTTGCATTCATGTTCATGATGATGGAGAAGGTAATAAAATGACTTAAGAATAACAAACCTCCTCCGTCATCGATGGGATCGAGTCATAGTGCCGCCAAATCAAACTTTTCTCAGTGCAACCACATTTGCCGGTATGGGACGGCCTTAATGCAATCTATTGTCGTGCATCTGGTCGGTGCCTCCAACTAGGGAAGGTTATGGGCGCGCGCTACCCTGATCAGGTAGGCGGACATAAGCCTTGTGTGCCCATTGTTGAGTTTTTGGTACAGGGTCCCCATGTGGGATCGTTTGGCCACAACGGTGGTCGTTGGGTCTTTGGTAGACACGGGGCCACCCAGGACTAGCCAGTGGGGAGTGAGTCGGAGTGACCGGGAGAGTGTCATGACAGTAGATCGGTTTTGTCGGAATGCCGTTGGTCCAGCCGAATGGGATGACGAGGCCATGGGTTCCGTGGTGTGGGTACAATGCGCTACCTTTGTAGAGTGTTTATAAAGTCTATCGATAGCAACACAGTTCGTAGTAGGTCACACTATCGGGTCTTAGTCGAAATGGAGGATAAACCTGAAATAAATAAGCTAATTATTGTGGTTGTAATCGCCGGAAGGATCACGGTTTAAAGACCAAGTGTTGGTCGTGGTTGTGATAGCCGTAAGGATCACAGGCCAAATATTGGTCGTGGTTGTGATCGCCGTAAGGATCACGGGCCAAATATTGGTCATGGTTGTGATCGCCGTAAGGATCACGGTTGAGACCAAATATTGGTCATGGTTGTGATCACCGTAAGGATCACGGTTTAATAAAAAATATTGGTCATGGTTGTGATCGCCAGAAAGATCACGAGATTGGTATGTTTGTGATGCAATAGCGATCACCGTTGGTAAGAGAGTCCGAGGGACTCAGTGCACAAGTTTCGTTGCATTGCGTGAGTAGTAAGTCTTATTTGCATTCAAAGAACCATGGAGAACATGAGGTAATTGCATGAAGGTAGCATGTTATGTCTGCATGGGATATGATTGTGAGCCTAATTTCAGCATAGTTTCATGATGCCATGCCATGCTTTGATTGATATGATTGAGATGATATGCTATGTTTTGCTATTGACATGTTAGAAGTAAATTTGATATACCATTTTGTTGCCATTCTAGTAGGTGCCATGATGTTAGTTTGATTTATGTCTTTGGTTGATATCATGCCATCCTCAGTTTCCGACATGAAATAGGTTGTTCACGCTCGGTTCTTGCTTTGTCATCTGTTTGTTTGGATGCTATGTATTTGGTTGTCTTGCAAGTACATTCAATGTACTGACCTGGCGTGTCATGCCAGTTTTGTAGGTCGTGCCCGAATTGTTCGTTGTTCCATCGTGCTAGGCCGTAATCCTTCCCGTCCTGTGAGTTGTGGAGCCCAGCCAGAGAGATACGCTGCCAAGACTTCCACCGCCATTTAAATAGACTTCCGCTGTCATGTAAATAGCCTTAGGCCTATGCCAGAAGATTATATTCATCACCGATGTAATCATATATGCATGTATTTGATGAATATTCTTGTACCTGGAATGTTGTATCATGGACTTGTCGTGCGTCAGGTGTTATCCTGGGCTGACGTGCGAAGGCCCCCTGCTCCATGCGGATCGGGGTGCCACATGAGACCCCGCAATTATTTACGTATGTGGCCGTATTTTTTGGCGTGTGGCTGTATGTACATGTACATGGTTTAGACGGGACAACCTGAACTGCTACGTGGGGGGCTCTACTATGACATGTAACGCTACTTACTGGGCCACGATTCATTGTTGCAGAGTGACCAATCGACCAGTATGTACGTGCATATTCACGACAAGAGAGACAATGCTACATACGCTTCGACCGGGTGGGTCCCAGCTGTCAGGCAGGATAAGGATGCACTTCCTTGCGTGTGCAGATATAGCTGCTGAGTCCCAGCTGTTAGGGGGGAATCATTTTTTTTGCCTGCAATAAGGACGCACTTCCTTGCATGCAAGGATGTAGCTTATGGGTTCCAGCTGTCAGGGGGAGAAAACATTATTTTTCAGGGTAAAAAGGATGTAGTTGCATTCATGCATCCATGGGCGTGGTGCGTCCCCATTGTCAGCCCATCACGTACAGTCATGGGAGACAGGAGCAAGAATAGAGGTTGAAGAAGCATCACGGCTGTTGGATTAACATCTAGCTGCTAGAATCATTTGTTGATTAAGTTGACAAAGCCCTGCGTACGCGTCAGCTTAGTAGGCCCACAAGTGAACCATCAAATCCGTGGGGTCCCAGCTGTCATCGGGAGGAATAGCTTTTTTCGCATAACAAGGAGGCACTTCCTTCCGTGCGAAGATACAACTGGTGGGCCTAGCTATCAGGGGGAGGAAACATTTTTTCTGCTTAACAAGGAGGAACTTTCCTTGCGTGCGACCATGGACATCGTGGGTCCCAGCTGTCAGGCTCTCCACATACAGTCCTCTTCCGATGACTCTCATTTGTTGACCACGCTGTGTCGAGCGCAGCGAGGTGGTGGACGATGGCGAGGCCTCAGACAAGAACGACCCGCAGATGGGAAGACACGGCACTGGAGTCACAAATTGAGAGGAGTACAAGGGTTATAACTGGTTTTGGTGCGGCGTGGGGCTGCAGTTGATGGAGAATAATAGGAGGTGTGGAGGGGTGGAGGGATAGCCGATCGACAGTGGGGTAGCACTTCGCAGCGATGCATGCTAAGCAGAGCCGCTAGCCGCCGGATGCTGGAACAGGCGGTCCCCGCAATGCTGGAGGAAGAAGACGAGAGATTGAAGGTGCATGTCAGTTGTTGGATATAAATCCAATTGTTATGGATGTTAGAATCATTTGTTGACTAAGTTGATAACGCCTTGCATAGGATTGGACCTATATGCCCACATCTCAGCCTGCAAAAATGTGGCATATATTTAACCCATGTTTTCTAGAATTTACAGTCCATTTGCTAGGCTGGGTGAACAAATAATTTTGCATCAATGCGGCCCATTTAATATTTTCTAAGAAATCCCAACCCATTTGCACTTTCTTGAAACACACAAATTAGCTAGGCTTGTTCTATATATAATGTTAGGTTAGAAGAAGCAATTAATATCAAAAAATAAATTGGAGTGACACATTTTTTTAATAATAAAATTAACAAATTAGCGAGTTATTGCTAAAAAGAAAAATGAGCACGTTATTATTACATTGGTGCTTAAAATCTTCGCAAGCTTTTGTACGCAATCACCAGGATTTTCCTTGCCAACTTCTGTTAAACATTTACTTTTATAAGTTAATAAGACGTGGGATGTTTTTATAATGTATATATAAGTCTCTATTAAATATACGATAATAGCTATAATATAAATATATATAATGTGGTTAGAAGGGAAAACATAAATTGGACACAACAATTTTACTCTTATGTATAGATAAATAGAAGAGAGATCTGCGTTTCATTAAAAAAATACATTGGGCTGCCGATCTTTAAGAAAAAGTAAAACCTACATTGGGAGGCCCATTGGCCGGTATGTACATGATGGACCTCAAAAAATAAGTTGAAACCACTATCTCGGTATGTTGTGGGCTAAGCATGTGAAAAAACAAAACCTAGGCCTAGCTGATACTTGTTTGCCCTCTAGAAAAAATGATACCAGCTAGATCCCCGATACCCATTTCCCGCAACAACAACAACAAAAAAAGATCACCGATACCCCTGAAAAAAAAGCTCCCTGATGACATTGTTGCAAATTTATTTCGTTTATTGACTATAGGTTGACAAACCCGTGGGCCCCAACGTCAGTATACAATTAGGAGGAAGCTTTTTTTGAATGAGGCACTTGCTTGCGTACGGCTTGGACCTGGTGGGTCCCCACTGTCAGTCTCTCGGTGTATAGTCCTCTCCGGATTTCTCTCGTTTGTTGAGCATGTTGACAACGACATACAACAGCGCCACAGTGAGCGCACACGGATGGGAAAGAACCAGAGCTGGGGAAGACACCTTCATTCTTTCGAATACACCGTAGTAACCCGGTGGCTGCAGCCCTCTCACCCAAAAGTTGTACTGCCCGGGTTCGATTCAAGTTGGTGCAGGTGAAAAATATCTAACACTTGCCAAAATTTCATCCATAGTTTACCATTTTTTCGCACACTCAACATTGTCTTGCCATTTTGAAAATAGCATATCTTTTTGACTTCGCATCATATGAAGATGTGCTATACATGAATGTTGATCAGCATGATGTTAACTTGTTGTTAGTTCCATTTTTTACCATGAATAAAATTGCCAACATTGTGTTATCCATGTTTGAAAAGTGCATGTTGATTTAAATGCTCTGCCTCTGAAACATGCAGTTTCTTATCTGAAAATCACTTGGACAAGCAGCCATCAGCGATGTTGGATTAGATGACGCACTTCTTGAATGCCCCAGCAGCGCGAGGCGGAAATAAACTTCCGTCTCGTGCTACCGGTTGGGGAATGGAGCAAACTAGATTAAAGAGGGGGCCGGCGGCACGACTGAAGAAGCACATTAGACGTGATTATTTTTTTCAGTGCATGGCTCTCGATGGCATTTTTTTACTTGCCTCTACACCACACAACTTGTATTTTTAGCCTCCCGGTCCATGGTGGACCAGCAGCCCATTTGCTGGGCGGGCCAACCTATAGAAAGCAACACTCAATTTTTCATCAAGCCCCCAAAACAACACAATACTATGTTTGTTTTGAGGCTGAAAACATTATGGGAGGGGTTGAGCGGGGGAGGGGGAAGACAGAGAAAAAAGATTAAAAAGAGCTGATGCACCCTTGCTACGCTAACAAGCAGGTGCAATTCTTCCCGAGAAGGTGTGCTGTTCACACCCACACGTCACAAATCCCAAAGTAAACATACTAACAAGTTCACACAAAAGAAATAGAAAAGGTAAACATTCGTATCAAACTCAGGTTCACAGGACACGTTCATATTCATAGCCAACATTCGCAATCAATAACTCAAGAGATTCATATATACACAAGTTCAGCATGTCTATGCATCCAAATGATTGATAGATCACAAGACAATATTCATAGATAATTCACAAAAAAGTTTCAGATATACACACGTTCAGTATGTTTAGGCATCCAAATGATTGAGATCACAACCAATATCATCCACGGACAAACTTTAATTACCTAGGGTACAAACTGGTAAATGGTGATTAGTCAGAGGTACTTCTTGCTAAAATTAATGCTTGTATGAGTAAACTTTCGAGTACATAAGAGGCAGCATAGACAATCTGAACTTTTCTTGTAGGTTTATCCTCGAGATAGTGGCATCGATGTCGAGGGAGGTTTGAGCAACTTGGCCACTACTTTCATCCAACTTGTTTATTAGCTCATCTTGGTCCTGTTGCTCGCCAAAATTCTACATTGCAGACAAGAAAGGAGGCGGTTGAGAAAATGAACCACCCAATTTTTTGTGCAGTTCAACTGAAATTGAGCATCCCTGGCGTGCAGACTGATTAAGTGCCAGATGAATAGACACGTCAACCAACTTGTCTGGAATCTTTAGAGTCCATGCCATACAGTTCGCTACCATATGTGCCGATAACCAAAAGGCACAAGTTGGGACCAAATACTGGACTGTGTTTTTATGGGCTATGAGCCAAGCAATATTTTTGGCGTTCACTCTCCTAATACTTGGAGTTTGACCACTGGTTGATGCCGGTTGATACTGGAATGAATATAGGCACTTCTTCTTGTCAACATCAATGCTTGTCTGAGTGAACTTTGGAGTACATATCAGCAACATAAGTATCCGTCCATCTAATCTTTTTGTGCAGTTCTACTGAAATCGCCCAATGTAATGATTTGCCCGCGAGTTCAGGCTCCAAGTTACTCCTTTATGAAATCGGCAAACAGTAGCACAATAACAAATTACCAATACATATGAAAAGCACAATAATCAGGATAAAGACCGGTACCGGCCTGTGTTAGGTAGCATATCAATTACAATTTCCTTTGACTAGAAGCCGAGATAAGCGACTGACAGGAAAGGAAGGAAGTAAGCAAGCCGAGATAAAGCGACTGACGGGAAGGGAAGGAAGCGGTCGAGGCAATGAAGCACCCAAAGTTTTTGTGTAGTTCCACAAAAATGGAGGATCCCTGTTGGCGCATATATTGAGAGAGTGAGATTACTGTAATAGTGGGACTAGTTGCTGAAACGTACACTAACAAATAGAATCACCCTCATTATCTTAATGGTTAAAGTTAGCAACATAGTAGTCTTGCTTAAAGAGAGGTATTAGTTTATTTAATCAATGCCAGTTAGCTCAACACTCAAAGCATTGCCATGTATCATAGGTTGCAAAACTTTAATGAGCAAAGATAAAGGAGTTTCTCATGATAGTACCAACATAGTACGATACAAATAGAGATGACAACAAACTAATATGGATGAAGGCCTTAGGCCGGTACCAACCTGAGCAAAAAGGCTTATTCAAGTAGTCCTAGAAGAGATGATAAAGCACTCATTGGAATCACTCAATAGTATATATCTTTGTGCACTTCAAATGTATGGTTGAAATAACTCTTGTTTACCAGTGGTGAGACTATATCGAAAGATTATCAAGAACTTCTAGCAGAGTTAAAGCACTGATTGGGATACAGTTCATTGTATGCTCTTGTGCAGTTCCACTAAATGTATGATTGGCACAACATGATCCATGTTTGCACACGTAGGAACAAGGTGAAAACTTCATTAGCTTATTGAGAAAGGACAGAAAGACATTAGCATATTACTTTAACAGTAACATCAAATTCATGATGGACAATACACAAAACATTGCCTCATTGAACCAATGGCAATAAATTGACATGCAAAACAATAGCATTATTATGTCATGACACTACCAAGATTCCCTCCCTGCTCCACCACATGATTCACCTCCATAGACACAGATATACACATACGTGATTCAGCATAGGGTCCTACTAAAGATTTGTTTAACTCCGACAGGAAAATTAGGCAGCAATAAATTAGTGCTACTTAAGTCTACCAATTAATAAACTGACCTTGCAGGAGAGACAACACAAGTGGAAGGGCTCCCTGGAGGATCGTCTCACATGTAAGGGAGACGTTGCCGGAGCCCTTGAATGGCCTCGACTGAGGCCTGGGCTTTAGCAAGATCACCTTCGCATTGTTGATCGTGTAGAGTTGGTTCACACATGCATCCAGAATCAAGTTAATTAGTATGATGTGTCGTCAAGCCAAGTACTACTCTGCTGCATTTCTCTATCTATCTCTACTCTATTATCTATTATCTATTACTCTTACAATAAACAAAGTTGGTGATTATGGTGTGCCTGCCATCCTGCAATATAGGTCGTCCGATATATATCGGACAGATAGGAAGGAAACTATGGCAATTTTGCAAAAAGATACCCACACCCCTCTCCACATTTGCAAACAAGGCCTTCCCTCATTCATCCTTTCCTCTCACAAGATAAACTACTCATACAAATGCATCTCAATGTTACGTGCAACGAACGGGCATCTTGCTAGTCTTCCAAGTAAATTAAGACTAGTAGCAACAGAGCAATACAATACCACTAGCAAGATGTCAGGATAACATAGGATGGCACCATCGTGTGATCTTCTTCATTTCGTCCTTCTTCTTCTTCGTCTTCCTATTCATGCTCTGTTTGTCTTTCTCCTCACCAGTTGTTGAAACCAAGTACATGATTGGCCTTCTATTTCAGAATTGGTTTTGTCAGTGAGTGAATACAAGTGTACTAGTCAACAATAGCATTATTTCTTCAAGGCAGTCGCAAAATAGAGATGAACACATGCATTAAATATCATTCTTAACTAAAGGAAGGTTATGGTGCCAATATGGATGATGAAGATTGGAACACAGATCACCCTTTGTGCAGTTCCACCAAAATGAACCAATGGTTCCATTCTGACATTCCAAATAAACAGCACAAAAGTCACTTCTCTTAAGAAGTGTTTTGTGCAGTGCATGAAAAGGTCGCAATAGCAAGAAGGTGAAATGGATATCCCTGTTTGCACAAGAAGCAACAGAGGAAACAATCAGAGTCCCAAACAATTACTGGCAAAAACAATTGGCTAAACTTGCCATGGCTTATAATAGTGGCATGGCTTCATTTTACCTGGGGCATTAGATTAAGAACAACTAAATATTTGCTATAAGGGCACGGGACAGTGGGTGCACCAGCAGTCCAGCACCATGTACCTAAACCGGGGCATAAAGTGGTGATTCAGAGTTTGTTGCCCCGAGAAATAAACATCCAAGAAACATATCTGGGTTGATCCCATTTTTCTTCACTCTAGCCACCTACTCCTATGTGTGGATAGCAAATGTAGTCCTGGTCATACCACTGTCTAAAGTGGTTTCCCTATATTTCCCTTTATGACCAAGAGACGGGTTGGATGACCAGTTTGTACTACTTTCACCTCCTTTCCTTCCTGTTTTTACCAAGTCCGATGTACATACTAAATTTGCCCCTTTATTTTTTGTTTGAACCAAGTACAAGATTCAACTCCATGAAGTAGCTTTACCTCTAACAATAGAAAAAAATAGGTGGCGTTGGACCATCCGATCGAGAGGGGCTGAGAGGTAGAAAATGATGCACATGCAACGACGTAGTGACCTGGGGAAGTAGAGCTAGGCCGGTTTGGAAGGAAGATATACTTGAAGATCATCGGGATGTGGATAGGTGGGCGGAGGGAGGCCGGATCCGCCCACACCAGGGCAGCGACAAAGGGATCAGAGGACCTCCTGCGCCAGCGCTCGGCCAGAGATAATGGTGCGGCCGACAGTGGGTCTCCTCCCTCGCTTTCAACAATGGCCTAAACGTTGCCCTCCTCCCCTTCATCGGTCGAGGGAGAGACGCGATACGTCTCCAACGTATCTATAATTTTTTATTGTTCCATGCTATTATATTATCTGGTTTTGATGTTTAATGGGCTTTAATATGCTTAGTGCTAGTTTTTGTTTTTTTTTTGCCTATTTTAGAGTTTTGCGGAAAAGGAATACCAAACGGAATGAAACCTTTGCGATGATCTTTCTTGGACCGAAAGAAAACCAGAAGACTTGGAGTTGAAGTCAGAGATGCAACAAGGAGTCCACGAGGCAGGAGGGTGCGCTGGGGGGGGGGGGGGGTAGGCGCGCCCCCACCCTCGTGGGCCCCTCGTAGCTCCACCGACCTAGTTCTTTCACCTATATATACTCTTATACCCTGAAAACATCAGGGGGAGCAACGAAACCACTTTTCCACCGCCGCAACCTTCTGTACCCGTGAGATCCCATCTTGGGACCTTTTTTGGCGATCTACCGGAGGGGGAATCGATCATGGAGGGCTTCTACATCACCACCATTGCCTCTCCGATGAAGCGTGAGTAGTTTACCACATACCTTCATGTCCATAGTTATTAGCTAGATGGATTCTTCTCTCTCTTTGATTCTTAATACAAAGTTCTCCTCGATGTTCTTGGAGATCTATTCGATGTAATATTCTTTTGCGGTGTGTTTGCCGAGATATGATGAATTATGGATTTATGATCAAGATTATCTATGAATATTATTTGGTTCTTCTCTGAATTCTTATATGCATGATTTGATATCTTTCCAAGTCTCTTCGAATTTTCGGTTTAGTTTGGCCTACTAGATTGATCTTTCTTGCCATGGGAGAAGTTCTTAGCTTTGGGTTCAATCTTGCGGTGTCCTTTCCCAGTGACAGTAGGGGCAGTAAGGCATGTATTGTATTGTTGCCATCGAGGATAAAAAGATGGGGTTTATATCATATTGCTTGAGTTTATCGCTCTACATCATGTCATCTTGCTTAATGCATCACTCCGTTCTTATGAACTTAACACTCTAGACGCATGCTGGATAGTGGTCGATGTGTGGAGTAATAGTAGTAGATGCAGGAGGAGTCGGTCTACTTGACATGAACGTGATGCCTATGTTCATTATCATTGCCTTAGTGAATTATAATTATGCGCTTTTCTATGAATTGCTCGGCAGTAATTTGTTCACCCACCGTAATACATGCTATCTCGAGAGAAGCCAGTAGTGAAACCTATGGCCCCCGGGTCTCTTTTCCCTTATATTTGCATCTCTTTTCTATTATTTTAAAGTCTCTTTTCCATATTATTGAATCTCGTTTACTATTTTGCAATCTTTACTTTCCAATCTATACATAAAAAATATCAAAAATATTTACTTTATTATCTCTATCAGATTTCACTTTTGCGAGTGACCGTGAAGGGATTGACAACCCCTTTATCGCGTTGGTTGCAAGTTCTTGATTGTTCGTACAGGTATTCAGTGACTTGTGAGTCGTCCCCTACTAGATTTATACCTTGGTTCTCAAAACTGAGGGAAATACTTACGCTACTTTGCTATATCACCCTTTCCACTTCAAGGGAAAACCAACGCAAGCTCAAGAGGTAGCAAGATGGATTTCTAGCATCGTTGCCGGGGAGATCTATGCCAAGTCAAGCCATACCAAGTACCCATCATAAACTCTTCTCCCTTGCATTACATTATTTTCCTTTCTCCTCTCGTTTTCCTCTCCCCCTATTCTAAAACGATTTTTGAAAACCTTTGCCTTTTCTTCGCCCCTCTTCTGTTCGTCTCTTTCCGCTTGCTTCTTGTGCGTTCGTGTGTTGGATCATTTGTTCGTCTCTTTCCGCTCGCAATTTTTATGTAGGCATTACTCCTTGGAATAGATATGTTCTTGACACCATTACTGGAGGGAATTTCTTGGGAAGCCATATTTTGACTCTTATAATGCCATGATATATTTGTCAGGCCCACCACCTCTTTTGGTTAATGGAACTATTTTAATCTTGGCACATGTGATGCAAAGGCTTGATATTATTGAAAATAAAATTGCTAATGTAGAGTTAATCGAAAATTTTGATAAAAAGATCCATAATAAAATTACTCAATATGGATCTAAGGTAGGAGTTACTCTAAAGAATCTCAGGGGAAAAGAACCCATAGTTAATGAAAAAGATAGATCAAGATTCTACTAGAATTGATAAACTCAAAGATATTCTGACCAACTTGGGTTCCGCTTTTTCTACCATTAAAAATACCTCGAATCCTCTTCCTGCCAAAGTTTCCAAGCTTATTTATGTTCCTAAGAATAAGGGCGAATCTTCTAGTAAGGAAAATGAAGATCTCAAATCAATAAGTGTTCACCCCAATTTTTTCGATACTATTAAGGAACCTTTTGCCATGAATGCATTTCTCAATTTCTTGCCTAGGAGTTTGATCATTAACAAAACCAAATAACCTCCTAAGGGCTATGTGTGCTCAATTAAAGAATTGCATACCAAAGATGGCAATACCAAGATCTATTCTTGTTTTTATGCCTAGCTAGAGGCGTTAAACGATAGCGCTTGTTGGGAGGCAGCCCAATTTTATTTTTGTTCTTTGCTTTTTGCTTCTGTTTTAGTAATAAGTAATTCATCTAACTTCTGTTTAGATGTGGTTTTATGTTTTAATTAGTGTTTGTGCCAAGTAGAACCTTTGGGAAGACTTGGGTGAAGTCTTTGCGATCTTGCTGTAAAAAACAAAAACTTTTTGCACTCACGAGAATAGTTGTCATGTTTTACATAAGAGTGATTTTAGGTTGATTCTTTTTGAAGAAGATTAATAGACAAATTCCTCACGTCCACCAATTTATTTGAGAAGTTTTGGAGTTATAGAAGTATTCGAAAGTTACATATTGCTACAGACTATTCTGTTTTTGACAGATTCTGTTTTTCATGTGTTGTTTGCTTATTTTGATGAATCTATGAGTAGTATCCGGGGTTACGAACCATAAGAAGTTGGAATACATTAGGTTTAACACCAATATAAATAAATAATGAGTTCATTACAGTACCTTAAAGTGGTGGTTTATTTTCTTATACTAACGGAGCTCATGAAATTTTCTGTTGAAGTTTTGTGTTGTGAAGTTTTCAAGTTTTGGGTAAATATTTGATGGATTTTGGAATAAGGAGTGGCGAGAGCCTAAGATTGGGGATGCCCAAGTCACCCCAAGGTAAAATTCAAGGACAACCAAAAGCCTAAGCTTGGGCATGCCCTGGAGGGCATCCCTCTTTCATCTTCGTCAATCGGTAACTTTACTTGAGGCTATATTTTTATTCACCACATGATATGTGTTTTGCTTGGAGCGTCTTGTATGATTTGAGTCTTTGCTTTTTAGTTTACCGCAATCATCCTTGCTGTACACACCTTTTGGGAGAGACACGCATGAATCAGAATTTATTAGAATACTCTACGTGCTTCACTTATATATTTTGAGCTAGACAATATTGCTCTAGTGCTTCACTTATATCTTTTTAGAGCACGGCGGTGGTTTTATTTTATAGAAATTATTGATCTCTCATGCTTCACTTATATTATTTTGAGAGTCTTTTAGAACAGCATGGTAATTTGCTTTGGATATAAAATTAGTCCTAATATGATGGGCATCCAAGATGGGTATAATAAAAACTTTCATATAAAGTGCATTGAATACTATGAGAAGTTTGATTCTTTATGATTGTTTTGAGATATGAAGATGGTGATAGTAGAGTCATGCTAGTAGAGTAGTTGTGAATTTGAGAGATACTTGTGTTAGAGTTTGTGATTCCCGTAGCATGCACGTATGGTGAACCGTTATGTGATGAAGTTGGAACATGATTTATTTATTGATTGTCTTCCTTATGAGTGGCGGTCGGGGACGAGCGATGGTCTTTTCCTACCAATCTATCCCCCTAGTAGCATGCGTGTAGTACTTTGTTTCAATAACTAATAGATTTTTGCAATAAGTATGTGAGTTCATTATGACTAATGTTGAGTCCATGGATTATACGCACTCTCACCCTTCCAACATTGCTAGCCTCTCTAGTACCGCGCGACTTTCGCCGGTAGCATACACCCACCATATACCTTCCTCAAAACAGCCACCATACCTACCTATTATGGAATTTCCATAGTCATTCCGAGATATATTGCCATGCAACTTTCCACCGTTCCATTTATTATGACATGCTCCATCATTGTCATATTGCTTTGCATGATCAAGTGTTGACATCGTATTTGTGGCAAAGCCACCGTTCATAATTTTTTCATACAAGTCACTCTTGAATCATTGCACATCCCGGTACACCATCGAAGGCATTCACATAGTCATATTTGTTCTAAGTATCGAGTTTGAATTCTTGAGTTGTAAGTAAATAAAAGTGTGATGATTTTCATTATTAAAGCATTGTCCCAGTGAGGAAAGGATGATGGAGACTATGATTCCCCCACAAGTCGGGATGAGACTCCAGACGAAATAAAAAAAGAGGCCATAAAAAAAGAGAAAGGCCAAAATAAAAAAATGATGAGAGAAAAAGAGAGAAGGGGCAATGCTACTATCCTTTTCCACACTTGTGCTTCAAAGTAGCACCATGATCTTCATAATAGAGAATCTCCTATGTTGACACTTTCATATACTTGTGGGAATTTTTCATTATAGAACTTGGCTTGTATATTCCAATGATGGGCTTCCTCAAAGTGCCCTAGGTCTTAGTGAGCAAGCAAGTTGGATGCACATCCACTTCGTTTCTTTTTGAGCTTTCATACACTTATAGCTCTAGTGCATCCGTTTCATGGAAATCCCTACTCACTCACATTGATATCTATCGATGGGCATCTCCATAGCCCGTTGATATGCCTAGTTGATTTGAGACTATCTTCTCCTTTTTGACTTCTCCACAACCACCATTCTATTCCACCTATAGTGCTATGTCCATGGCTCATGCTCATGTATTGCGTGAAGATTGAAAAAGTTTGAGAACATCCAAAGTACGAAACAATTTATTGGCTTGTCATCAGGGTTGTGCATGATTAAATACTTTGGGTGATGAACATAGAGCATAACCAGACTATATGACTTTGTAGGGATAGCTTTCTTTGGCCATGTTATTTTGAGAAGACATGATTGCTTTGTTAGTATGCTTGAAGTATTATTGTTTTTGTGTCAATATTAAACTTTTGTCTTGAATCTTTCGGATTTGAACATTCAGGCCACAATAAAGAAAACTACATTGATAAATATGTTAGGTAGCATTCCACATCAAAAATTCTGTTTTTATCATTTACCTACTCGAGGACGAGCAGGAATTAAGCTTGGGGATGCTTGATACGTCTCCAACGCATCTATAATTTTGATTGTTCCGTGCTATTATATTATCCGTTTTGGAGGTTTAATGGGCTTTAATATGCTCTTTTATATTATATTTGGGACTAACCTATTAACCGAAGGCCCAGTGCTAGTTTTTGTTTTTTTTGCCTATTTTAGAGTTTTAGAGAAAAGGAATACCAAACGGAGTCCAAACGGAATGAAACCTTCGCGATGATCTTTCTTGGACCAAAAGCAAACTAGAAGACTTGGAGTTGTAGTCAGAGACGCAACGAGGCATCCACGAGGCAGGAGGGCACGCGCAGGGGGGGGGTAGATGCGCCCCCGCCCTCGTGGGCCTCTTGTAGCTCCACCGACCTAGTTCTTTCGCCTATATATACTCTTATACCCTAGAAACATCAGGGGGAGCTATGAAACCACTTTTCCACCGCCGCAACCTTCTGTACCCGAGAGATCCCATCTTGGGACCTTTTCCGGCGATCTGCTAAAGGGGGAATCGATCATGGAGGGCTTCTACATCACCACCATTGCCTCTCCGATGAAGTGTGAGTAGTTTACCACAGACCTTCGGGTCCATAATTATTAGCTAGATGGCTTCTTCTCTCCCTTTGATTCTCAATACAAAGTTCTCCTCGATGTTCTTGGAGATCTATTCGATGTAATATTCTTTTGTGGTGTGTTTGCCGAGATCCAATGAATTGTGGATTTATAATCAAGATTATCTGTGAATATTATTTGGTTCTTCTCTGAATTCTTATATGCGTGATTTGATATCTTTGTAAGTCTCTTCGAATTTTCTATTTAGTTTGGTCTACTAGATTGATCTTTCTTGCCATGGGAGAAGTGCTTAGCTTTGGGTTCAATCTTGCGGTGTCCTTTCCCAGTGACAGCAGGGGCAGCAAGGCACATATTGTATTGTTGCCATCAAGGATAAAAAGATGGGGTTTATATCATATTGCTTGAGTTTATCCCTCTATATCATGTCATCTTGCTTAATGCGTCACTCCGTTCTTATGAACTTAATACTCTAGATGCATGCTGGATAGCGACCGATTTGTGGAGTAATAGTAGTAGATGCAGGCAGGAGTCAGTCTACTTGACACGGACGTGATGCCTATGTTCATGACATTGCCTTAGATGTCATCATAATTATGCGCTTTTAGATCAATTGCTCGGCAGTAATTTGTTTACCCATCGTAATACATGCTATCTCGAGAGTAGCCACTAGTGAAACCAATGGCCCCCGGGTCTCTTTTCCGTTATATTTGCATCTCTTTTCCATTATATTAAAGTCTCTTTTCCATATTATTGTATCTCATTTACTATTTGCAATCTTTACTTTCCAATCTATACATCAAAAATACCAAAAATGTTTACTTCATCATCTCTATCAGATTTCACTTTTGCGAGTGACCATGAAGGGATTGACAACCCCTTTATCGCGTTGGTTGCAAGTTCTTGATTGTTTGTGCAGGTAATCGGTGACTTGTGCGTCGTCTCCTACTGGATCGATACCTTGGTTCTCAAAACTGAGGGAAATACTTATGCTACTTTGATGCATCACCTTTTCCTCAAGGGAAAACCAACGCAAGCTCAAGAGGTAGCTATACGTCCGGATCTGTAACCAGTGGTGAGGATAGAAAGACAGTGTTTACCATCGCTATCTTGTTTCGATATTGACAGGATGAGAGTGTGTGAGTAGAGCAACCCTAGAAAGCAAGCGCGGAGGCTCCGGCCTATATATATACATATAGTGGGGTAGTTTTCTTTTTTCACTCCATCAAAACAATCGTTTAAAATTGTGTATGTGCCAGATCGCCTTTTTTTGAGTTATTGATTGTTGTTTGAGATAGCTACCCGCTTATTCCAAGTGGTGTTATGGTGTGCCAGGTTGCACTTTGTATCGTTCAAGTCTGGTACTAGACCCTCTATTAAGTGAACAACCATCGTCTCACAAAATTTGTGAACAAGCCCACGGCTAAAACTATCGGAAACATGGGCTACCCCAACATGCATTATTATTTATATTTTCTATGTGGGAGTATCCTCAAAACAAAATGTGAGAGTACAATCTTTATTGGGCCCCTTTGTAATTTGTGCTAATTTTGACCAAAGATTTAACTGACAAATGTTAGTTCATGTTAACAAAAATTATATCCTTTGGTTCGTATTTGAACATAGTTTTCAATGGTGTAATTTGTTGTGACATGCATGAAAATTTGGTTAGTTAAATTTATAGTAAAAAATTGGCACATATTTATCATATGGACCAATAAACCAAGGACGGAGCTCCTCGTCTGTCGTCCAAACTACTACTATATATGACTAGCCGCTCTATCTACATGCGGGACATCAAAGCATCCGGGCCCGCGTGCCATCCACCAAATCACAGTGAGGTGCTACAGTCAAGACTCACCGGTCACCCTGGTGTGGCCGTCATGACCCGTCATATCACAAAACCCACACCTTTACCAGTGGTGGTAAAGTGGCCTCGAAGTTGGACTGGACGAAGCAACCATCATTTCACTGGAACGATTGTTGAAGCCCTTTCTCCCCTTGAAGAAAACGTCACTCCATGCTACTCACTTCTGCCATTTTCTTCTATACCAACAAAGGAAAGGTATGAGAATCAGTGATGCTACTATATTTTCATTCCAAGAATCTTCTTTTTGCGAAGCACCGACCGATTCTCACAGCCTATTCTTTTCCCGTTTTCATTGCGATTGTGGTTTCCTTTCGATTGCTTTTTGTTTGTGAGTTTATTGATGGATCCTGGAGCACTAGGCAAAGAGTTGCTGGCAGAAAACCCACTCAAGGTAGAGATCTCTAGGAAGTGAGCACCGACCAATGAGTTGGCCATGTTGGCGGGCCAACCCATGGAGACAAAGAACTCCAAGAAACAAGCACTGGCCAAAGAGTTGACGATGTTGGCGGTTGAACTCCTTAAAGAAAGCTAGAAGAACAGCAAGGGCCCCACCGTGCCTACCCCAGAAACACTAATGGCCAACTATGAGAGGCTCAAGGGCGAGTTTGAGGAGATAGTCGCCGTTGAGAAGCAGTATTTCCCTGGCAAGGCAATGGCCCCCGGAGGGATGGGATCCCGTGGTGAGCTGCACAAGGTAAAAAACGGCTTACCATAGTTGTGGTTTTTGATTATTTGCAATGTGCTTGCTAATATGTTAGGGTTGTGCAGGTGCTGGTGGACCGATGACCCACAAGTGTAGGGGATCTATCATAGTCCTTTCGATAAGTAAGAGTGTCAAACCCAACGAGGAGCAGAAGGAAATGACAAGCGACTTTCAGTAAGGTATTCTCTACAAGCACTGAAAATATCGGTAACAGATAGTTTTGTGATAAGGTAATTTGTAACGGGTAACAAGCAATGAAAGTAAATAAGGTGCAGCAAGGTGGCCCAATCCTTTTTGTAGCAAAAGACAAGCCTGTACAAGTTCTTATATGGAGAAAAGCGCTCCCGAGGACACATGTGAATTATCGTCAAGCTAGTTTTCATCACGCTCATATGATTCGCGTTCGTTACTTTCATAATTTGATATGTGGGTGGACCAATGCTTGGGTACTGCACTTTCTTGGACAAGCATCCCACTTATGATTAACCCCTATTGCAAGCATCCGCAACTACAAAAGAAGTATTAAGGTAAATCTAACCATAGCATGAAACATATGGATCCAAATCAGCCCCTTACGAAGCAATGCATAAAATAGGGTTTAAGCTTCTGTCACTCTAGCAACCCATCATCTACTTATTACTTCCCAATGCCTTCCTCTAGGCCCAAACAATGGTGAAGTGTCATATTAGTCGACGTTCACATAACACCACTAGAGGAGAGACAACATACATCTCATCAAAATATCGAATGAATACCAAATTCACATGACTACTTATAGCAAGACTTCTCCCATGTCCTCTGATAGAGGCAAAGGTGTCCCGTCTTTCGATGAGATGATGGATATCGCTTTGGTGGAAGTCGACTTTGACGATCCGACTACGAACATGCGAGGACGTCGCACCTTAGCAATCGCTAAACCAACTCCGAGAGGTTATTGACCACGCCGGAGCACGATCAACCTGACCACGAGGGTTTGTTTCCTGCGAGCAAACGAAGAACAAGCAAGAAACTGAGATTGCAATCTGGATATTGCGAATATAAGATGAAAGCTTTATTGATCAAGGTGGGGTTCTGTGACGCCTTTGTCTGGTCGTTGAACACAAACGAAGTACGTGAAGTTGCAGCTATGGCGAACTTTTAATTTAAAAAAACCCAAAGTCTAAACGGTGCCCTAAGGGCTGTATATATGGAGGAAGAGAGGGGGAATTTCGTGGCCCTTGGTGGAGGGGTGCGAAATCAACCCTATCTCTTGTTTCCCCACACATACGGACTCTAAAAATAGCCTATACTTATGTATTTCGAAATTACATGGGCCTGGCCCAATAAAAAGGTGACGCAGCACCTATAATAGCCTCTGGACGAAATTTATAAAGTGACATCTTGTATATTTCGTCCGAGGCTTCATGCACTTGTTATGGTGGCTTCAAAGACCTTAAATCATCACTTGTAACTCCGTTCTTGTTCCCCTTGCGCATGCCATCATCTCCATGCTTGTTCTTGCTCCAATGTTCATCCTTCTCCAAGCTAGGCCCTTCATTTGTAAGGAAAACAAATGTATCCAATTTAGGCAGCATCATATTCTCATGAATATTAGAATCATTACCAAGAAATGAAAGTACCTGGTAATTTAGTTGGCGTGCGCGAGCTCTAGTAATTGGTCCAGTATGTATAGCAGCAGGGGCTGTGGGTGTAACAATGGTATTGATGTCCTCATCATCCTCCCCTTCTTGAAATGAAGTCATCCTCGACAGAAGCTCATCTTCCTCACCCAAATAAGGCTTGAAATCTGCAATGTTAAAAGTGGGACTAACCCCAAAATCTGCAGGCAGCTCAAGTTTATATGCATTATCATTTATTTTCTCTAACACCTTAAAGGGACCATCAACACATGGCATGAGCTTTGATTTGCGCAAATCAGGAAATCTATCCTTACGCAAATGTAACCAAACAAGATCTCCAGCTGCAAACACAACATGTTTTCTACCCTTATCTCCAGCAAGTTTATATTTGGCATTCATATGCTCAATGTTTTCCTTTGTTAACTCATGCATATTTAAAATCAATTCAGCACGTTGTTTAGCATCAAAATTAACCTTCTCCGAAGATGGAAGAGGCAACAAATCAATAGGTGCACGAGGTAGGAAACCATACACAACTTCAAAAGGGCACATCTTAGTAGTAGAATGCAATGAACGATTATAAGAAAATTCAATATGAGGCAAGCATTCCTCCCACATCTTCTTATTACTCTTCAAAACAGCCCTAAGCATAGTAGACAATGTTCTATTGACTACTTCAGTTTGTCCATCAGTTTGGGGGTGACAAGTAGTACTAAAAAGCAGTTTAGTCCCCAACTTAGCCCATAAACATCTCCAAAAGTGGCTAAGAAATTTAGTATCACGATCTGAAACAATAGTATTTGGCACACCATGCAAGTGAATAATTTCACAAAAGAACAAATCAGCAACATTAACAACATCATCGCTTTTATGACATGGTATAAAGTGTGCCATTTTCGAGAATCTATCCACGACAACAAATATGCTATCCCTCCCCTTCTTTGTTCGAGGTAAACCTAAAACAAAGTCCATAGATATATCCTCCCAAGGAACACTAGGTACAGGCAAAGGCATATATAAACCATGAGGATTGAGTCGTGACTTAGCTTTTTGACATGTAGTGCAGCGAGCAATAAAACGCTCAACATCCCGTCTCATCTTTGGCCAAAAGAAATGTGTAGCAAGTACGTCCTTCGTCTTCTTCACGCCAAAGTGTCCCATTAATCCTCCTCCATGCGCCTCCTGCAACAACAAAAGACGAACGGAGCTAGCTGGAATGCATAGCTTGTTAGCACGAAACACAAATCCATCGTTAACGACAAACTTGTTCCACATTCTTCCTTCTTTACAATTCTGCATTACATCTTTAAAATCAGCATCATGCACATATTGATCTTTGATGGTCTCCAAACCAAATATTTTGAAGTCAAGTTGTGAAAGCATAGTATAGCGACGAGACAATGCATCAGCAATAACATTTTCTTTTCCCTTCTTGTGTTTAATGACATAAGGGAAAGTCTCAATGAATTCAACCCATTTAGCATGTCTACGATTCAGTTTAGCTTGACTTTTAATATGTTTCAAAGATTCATGATCAGAATGTATAACAAATTCTTTGGGCCATAAATAATGTTGCCATGTTTCTAAAGTCCGAACAAGAGCATATAATTCTTTATCATAAGTAGAATAATTCAGACTAGGCCCACTCAATTTTTCAGAAAAGTATGCAACAGGTTTGCCATCTTGTAATAACACACCTCCTAATCCAATTCCACTAGCATCACATTCAAGCTCAAAAGTCTTATTAAAATCAGGAAGTTGGAGTAAAGGAGCATGTGTCAACTTATCTTTCAATACCGTGAAGGCTTCTTCCTGTGCGGTACCCCACAGAAAAGGCACATCTTTCTTTGTAAGCTCATTGAGAGGTGCAGCAATGGTGCTGAAATCTCTCACAAAACGCCTATAGAATCCAGCGAGGCCAAGAAAACTCCTCACTTGTGTGACCGTTTTGGGCTGCGGCCAACTCTCAATAGCTTCAATCTTGGCTTTATCAACTTCAATTCCCTGTGGAGTAACAACATAGCCAAGAAAAGATACTCGGTCGGTGCAAAAGGTGCACTTCCCAAGGTTACCAAACAAACGTGCATCACGTAGAGCAATAAAAACAGCACGTAAATGTTCCAAATGTTCTTCCAAAGATCTGCTATAAATCAATATGTCATCAAAGTAAACTACCACAAATCGTCCAATGAAAGCACGTAAAACTTCGTTCATTAATCTCATGAAAGTACTAGGTGCATTAGTTAACCCAAAAGGCATGACTAACCACTCATATAATCCAAACTTAGTTTTAAATGCTGTTTTTCCATTCATCTCCCAATTTCATACGAATTTGATGGTATCCACTATGCAAATCAACTTTGGAGAATATTGTAGAGCCACTCAATTCATCAAGCATATCATCTAGCCTAGGAATAGGATGACAATAACGAATAGTAATATTATTAATGCCTCTACAATCAACACACATACGTGATGTACCATCCTTTTTCGGCACTAGAATAATAGGAACAGCACAAGGACTAAGGGATTCGCGTATATAACCTTTGTCGAGAAGCTCTTGTACTTGACGCATAATCTCCTTCGTCTCCTCTGGATTGGTACGGTATGGTGCACGGTTTGGCAGTGAAGCACCGGGAATTAAGTCAATCTGATGCTCAATCCCTCGAATAGGCGGTAATCCCAGTGGCACATCTTGTGGAAAGACGTCAGCGAACTCCTGCAAAATGTTAGTGACAGCAGGAGGCAAAGAGGAAGGCACGTCCTCGAATGAAAATAATGCCTCTTTGCACACAAAAGCATAGCAAACAGATTTGCTGAAATCTAGCTCATCAATATCAGATTTGGTGGCAAATAAACATGCACTTTTCAATTTAATTTCAGAAGCAACACTAGATGGTTTATTATTAGGCTTCATTTGTTGCTCAAATTCTTTTGCCACAATCTGATTTTCACTCTTATTCTTCTCCTGTTTTGCTTTATTAGCTCTATTAATATCATCTTTCAAAATGGAATCAGGAGTCATAGGAAGCAAAGTAATATTTTTATCCTTATGAACAAGAGTATAGTGATTGTTTCTACCATGGTGTACAGAATTTTTATCAAATTGCCATGGTCTACCAAGTAATAAGGAACATGCTTGCATAGGTACCACATCACAATCAACATAATCAGCATATGTAGAGATACTAAAATGCACACGAACAGTACGTGTTACCTTAACCTTGCCGCTGTTGTTGAACCATTGGATGTAGTAAGGATGTGGATGTGGTCTTGTGGTGAGAGAAAGCTTCTCCACCATCTCCATGCTAGCCAAGTTGTTGCAGCTCCCTCCGTCTATGACGACGCGCACAGAACATTCCTTCACAACTCCCTTGGTATGGAACAAATTGTGCCTCAGATTTTGCTCAGCTTGTGTGACCTGCACACTCAAAACACGTTGAGCAACTAAACATTCATACCTGTCAGCGTCTTCAGGAGCCATGTATTGCGTCTCATGATCAGAATCATCTCCACCATGTTCTTCACGTGTAATAAGAGCCAAAGTCTCCTCATCATAGTCACTAGCAGACTCATACCCACCATCCTCGGTAGCAATCATCACACGCTGAGATTTGCATTCTCTCGCATGATGACCTCTTCCCTTACAATGACGACAAATAATATCACTTGTGTGCCCTGTTGATGCCATGGAAGAAGAAGAGCTCTGTGCAAGCCCGACAGGTGCGCTCTTGGCAGATGATGGTGGTTGTGCCTGCTTTCTTGTATCACGGCTGGAGATGGCACCTGATGGAGTTGTTGGTGCAGTGGAAGTAGAAGATGCACGCGGTGTCCATGAGGAAGGTCGACCTGCAGAAAAGTTAGTGTGCGCCATTGCTTGTCGATCCTGCACTTCACGTTCAGCTTTATAAGCAAGATGGAATAAACGAGTGATATTAGTATACTCCTTATACTCTAGAATGGTCTGAATCTCTCTATTTAATCCACCCGTAAAACGTGCAAGCATAGCTTCATTCTCCTCAACAATACCACATCTAATCATGCCAGTTTGTAATTCCTGATAATATTCTTCTACAGAATTTTTTCCTTGTATTAAACGCTGCAATTTTTGAAGCAATTCACGTTGATAATATGGTGGAACCCAACGAGTACGCATAGCAGTTTTCAAAGCAGCCCAAGTAGCTGGAATAGGATATAATCTACAATGTTCAGACCACCATACACATGCAAAACTAGTGAAAGCACAAACAGCAGCAGCAACCCGTCTCTCCTCGGGATATTGTAAACATGTAAAACGTTGTTCAGTTTCTAACTCCCAAGTAAGATATATATCAGGAACATATCTACCCTCAAATGGTGGAATATTCAATTTCAGTTTAGGAATATGGACATCATCTCGTACCTGAGGTGGTGGTGCAGGCCTACCATTACGAATATATACCTGAGGTCGACCTGCTGGTGGTGGTGCTGGTGGCTGCACGTAGTTCTGATTTTGATCAACCTCATCCTCATAATCGCCCGCATACTCATCATCCTCCTGGGTACCAGCAGCAGCAGTAGCACGAGCCAAAGAAGCATCAACAACAGGAACAGCAGCACCAGAAGTTTGGCCATCCTCAATAGGAACACGCTTCGCTCGTCCATACTGATTCGGAAGGAGGCGTTGTTGTTGTTGTTGTTGCAGAGGTGCGATAGGTGCAGCCGGCGGTGGTTGTGGAAAACGCGCGAGCAATTCATTAAACTTGCTATCAAGCTTTGTTTTGAATGTCTTCTCAATGCCATCTCTCTTCTCCATGGCCTCGTCAAATCTGTTTAGCACATCTTGCACCTGTCCACTCATCATTTGCTGAAATTTATCATGTAGCTGTTTGTTCGTCAGGTTCTCCCAATCAGTCTCATCGGCTTGTGATCCTGGCATGGTTAGCAGCAATAGAAACACAAAATAATATGATTCTACAGACTACTAGGAAGCGGTGGTGGTGGTGGTGTGTCACAAATCCTTCAAGCGAATCTCAAATTCTTACCAATTCTTACCCAGCAGCAGGTGGTGATCGGCAACCGTTGTAGTCAAAACTCTCAAAGCTTGGATAGAGCGATTACCAGAGAGAATCAAACGCACGACGTAGATGTATGTGGAGCTGGGAAGGCTTATTAGATGGTAGCAAAAAGGGTCACGAATAATCAATTCAGAGATGCAAAGTTGAATAAACGCTCAACGACGGTACTGTGCTGGTCCTAGGCTAGATTGTGCTAGAGACGCAAGCCTAGAACACTAACAAAATCACGGCGCTGCACGTAAACAAGGGAGGAGCACACTCTGAATTTTTTCTATCTTTTTTTGCACTTTTTTTCTCTTTTTTTTGCTCCGCAACAAATTTTTTTCGAAAAAGTCTACAAATGGTCTAGAAACTGCCTAGCCAATTTTTTTTTGAAACTGGAGCTATTTTTCTACTGCGGGTAACACGAAAGTTCGGGAGTCCTTTTCTATCACGAATCGGAGTATGGCGTGATCTGGACGTCGAAAACAAAGCAACAAATACTGGAGTCGGACTAGGACTGGTGGCGGAGATGAATCTGGTGGAACTCGGACTGGTGGCGGAGATGAATCTGGTGGAACTCGGACTGGTGGCAGATATATGTTGCAGGTGGACTCGAATTGGCGTGATGGAGGTGGATATGTGGTATATGGCTGCGGTGATGTTGATGGTGGTAGATGGCAGCGGTGATGATGATGGTGGTATATGGCAGCGGTGATGACGATGGTGGTATATGGCAGCAGTGATGATGATGGTGGTATATGGCAGCGGTGATGATAATGATGCGGCGGCGGCGTGACAACTTGTGAACAGAACTCGAAACTCTAAAGGACTAGACACTAAGACCAGCAACTAGACACGATGATGCAACCGCAAATTCAACAACGCAAATACAGAAAAGATTATGCAATGGCTCAGACTGGTTCGGATATGATGAACTAACCCTAATTTTTTTGTGGCTTTTTCGTGGACTATAGTTATGAAGAAAAGACTCGATCTAGACTACGAAAAACTGTAAAATCTCACCGAGCAACCTGGAAAATCTGATACCACTTGATAGAGGCAAAGGTGTGCCGTCTTTCGATGAGATGATGGATATCGCTTTGGTGGAAGTCGACTTTGACGATCCGACTACGAACGTGCGAGGACGTCGCGCCTTAGCAATCGCTAAACCAACTCCGAGAGGTTATTGACCACACCGGAGTACGATCAACCTGACCACGAGGGTCTGTTTCCTGCGAGCAAACGAAGAACAAGCAAGGAACTGATATTGCAATCTGGATATTGCGAATATAAGATGAAAGCTTTATTGATCAAGGTGGGGTTCTGTGACGCCTTTGTCTGGTCATTGAACACAAACGAAGTACGTGAAGTTGCAGCTATGGCGAACTTTTAATCTAAAAAACCCAAAGTCTAAACGGTGCCCTAAGGGATGTATATATGGAGGAAGAGAGGGGGAATTTCGTGGCCCTTGGTGGAGGGGTCCGAAATCAACCCTATCTCTTGTTTCCCCACACATACGGACTCTAAAAATAGCCTATACTTATGTATTTCGAAATTACATGGGCCTGTCCAAATAAAAAGGTGATGCAGCACCTATAATAGCCTCTGGACGAAATTTATAAAGTGACATCTTGTATATTTCGTCCAAGGCTTCATGCACTCGTTATGGTGGCTTCAAAGACCTGAAATCATCACATGTAACTCCGTTTTTGTTCCCCTTGCGCATGCCATCATCTCCAAGCTTGTTCTTGCTCCAATGTTCATCCTTCTCCAAGCTAGGCCCTTCATTTGTAAGCAAAACAAATGTATCCAATTTAGGCAGCATCATATTCTCATGAACATTAGAATCATTACCAAGAAATGAAAGTACCTGGTAATTTAGTTGGCGTGCGCGAGCTCTAGTAATTGGTCCAGTATGTATAGCAGCAAGGGCTGTGGGTGTAACAATGGTATTGATGTCCTCATCATCCTCAGGAACAAACGTAACTACTCACAAATCATATTGATGTTCATAATCAGAGGGGTATTAATATTCATTAAGGATCTGAACATATGATCTTCCACCGAATAAACCAACTAGCGTCAACTACAAGGAGTAACCAACACTACTACCAACCCACGGGTACCAATCTGAGGTTTTGGTACAAAGTTTGGATACAAGAGATGAACTAGGGTTTGAGAGGAGATGGTGATGGTGAAGATGTTGATGGAGATTGACCCCCTCCCGATGAGAGGATCGTTGGTGATGACCATGGTGATGATTTCCCCCTCCCGGAGGGAAGTTTCCCCGGCAATACAGCTCCGCTGGAGCCCTAGATTGGTTCCGCCAAGGTTCCGCCTCATGGCGGTGGTGTTTCGTCCCGAAAGCGTGCTTATGATTTTTTCCAGGGTAAAAGCCTTCATATAGCAGAAGATGGTCACCGGAGGGCTGCCAGGGGGCCCACGAGGCAGTGGGCACGCCCAGGGGGTTATGGCGCGCCCCCACCCTCGTGAACGGTGGGTGGGCCCCCACTGGAACTTCTTTCGCTCAATATTTTTTATTAATTCCAAAGATGACTTTCGTGGAGTTTCAGGACTTTTGGAGTTGTGCAGAATAGGTCTCTAATATTTTCTCCTTTTCCAGCCCAGAATTCCAGCCACCGGCATTCTCCCTCTTCATGTAAACCTTGTAAAATAAGAGAGAATAGGCATAAGTATTGTGACATAACGTGTAATAACAACCCATAATGCAATAAATATCGATATAAAAGTATGATGCAAAATGGAAGTATCAACTCCCCCAAGCTTAGACCTCGCTTGTCCTCAAGCGGAAGCCAAAATCGAAAAATATGTCCACATGTTTAGAGATAGAGGTGTCGATAAAATAAAATACGAACATGGGGGCATCATGATCATTCTTATAACAGCAACATATATATATATATATATATATATATATATATATATATATATATATATATAGTCATATGATTTCTTATGTTAAAGTAACAATCTATTCACAATGTCAAGTATGAATCAGAAACTTCATTGAAAACTAACAAACTATAATCTTAGTCATTGAAGCAATTGCAATTTATCATAACATCAGAAAGAGTCAATATAAGAGCTTTTCAACAAGTCCACATACTCAATTACCATTTAGTCTTTCACAATTGCTAACACTCAAGCAATACTTATGAGTATGAAATTTTAATCGTACACAGAGAAAGATAGGGGCTTATAGTGTTGCCTCCCAACCTTTTACCTCAAGGGTAATGTCAACAATAATAGTCATGCTAACTTCCATCCAATTGGATATATATATCATGATCTTTCCAACACGAGGTGCTTGCGAAAGGATAAAGTGTAAAAAGGAAAGGTGAAGATTACCTTGACTCTTGCATAATGTATGAGACAAGAAGTAAAAGATAGGACTTTCGCAGAGGGAAGCAGAGCTTGTCATGTGCTTTTTGGTAGGATGCACAAAATCTTAATGCAAAAGAATGTCACTTTATATTGCCACTTGTGATACAGACCTTTATTATGCAGTCTGTCGCTTTTATTGCTTCCATATCACAAGATCATATAAAGCTTATTTTCTCCACACTAATAAGCCATAAATATTTAGAGAGCAATTTTTATTGCATGCAACATGAAAACTTACTTGAAGGATCTTACTCAATCCATAGGTAGATATGGTGGACTCTCATGGCAAAACTGGGTTTAAGGATATTTGGAAGCACAAGTAGTATCTCTACTTGGTGCAAGGAATTTGGATAGCATGAGAGGGAAAGGCAAGCTCAACATGTTGGATGATCCATGACAATATACTTTATTTTGGATATAAGAAAACATAACCCATTACGTTGTCTTCCTTGTCCAACATAAACTCTTTAGCATGTCATATTTTAATGAGTGCTCACAATCATAAAAGATGTCCAAGATAGTATATTTATATGTGAGAACCTCCCTTTCTTTATTACTTCCTATTAATTGCAACGATGACCAAAACTATGTTTGCCAACTCTCAACAACTTTTATTCATCATACTCTTTATATGTGAAGTCATTACTCTCCATAAGATCAATATGATCTCTTTATTTCTTTTTATTCTTTCTTTTTCTTTTATTCCCTCAAGATCATAGCAAGATAGCAAAGCCCTTGACTCAACACTAACCTTTATTATATATAGCTCATGGAATCGATTACATAGAGGGATCATAAGGCAAAACTCAAAACTAATTCATACCAAAAACTTTATTCTACTAGTTCAAGATATTAGTAAAAGGGTCGAACTAAGTAAAACGGTAAAGATAGGAGTGTGATGGTGATACGATACCGGGGCACCTCCCCCAAGCTTGGCAGTTGCCAAGGGGAGTGCCCATACCCATGTAATTATGTCTCCTTTGCTGGTGAAGAAGGTGGTGATGATGATGGATAGTCGCACATCAAGCGTAGGAGCTCTTCCAATTTGCAGATAATGCCCTTGAGTGCGACGATATGATCCTTCAACAAAATATTTTCACGTGTGAGATACTTGTTTTGTATGCGAGCTAACTCAATCATCTTGAAAGCCTCAATCTCAGTTGGGGTAAAGAGGTCGGGAAGAGGTTGGATGTCTTCTTTTTCTCCCGCCGGAGCTTGTTCATCCATGGCCTTATTGATCCTATCATCCTCGTTGATCTCCCCGGGTTCTTCTCTCTTCAGCTCCATCTTCATTAGCCAACCGTCGTTGCCTTCATTGTTGGAGGAGGGTGACGACATGATGCCTGGCCTTGACAAATCTGACAGAAAACAGCTCAAAACAAAGACAGAGGATATTCACGTGTTACGGTGGTCAAAACCTTCGGGAGATTATATAATGAATTTTTACCGACCAAAAGAAGTATCGTGCAAGAAAACGGAGTCCGGAGAGCACACGAGGTGCCCATGAGGCAGGGGGCGCACCCAGGGGGTAGGGTGCGCCCTCCACCCTCGTGGATGCCTCGTGTCCTTCCCAGACTACTTCTTATTTTCCTATTTTCTTAAATATTCCAAAACAGAGAAAATTGCTATTAGAACTGTTTTGGAGTCTGTTTACTTACCGTACCACATACCTATTCCTTTTCAGAGTATGAAACATTCTGGAACGTGTCCCTTATGTATTCCTCCGGAATTACAGTTTCAATAACATTAGTTTAAACATTTATAGGATTACGTGAGATATATTGTTTGAGTCTTTGACCGTTCACCACCTTTGGATTTGTGCCTTTGAAGTTGTTGATTTTTATGGCACCGGAACGATAGACCTCCTCGATAACGTAAGGACCTTCCCATTGAGATAGGAGTTTTCCTACAAAAAATCTTAAACGAGAGTTGAAAAGCAACACTTAATCACCTACATTAAACTCACGCTTTTGTATCCTTTTGTCATGCCATCTTTTAACCTTTTCTTTAAATAGTTTGGCATTCTCATAGGCCTGGGTTCTCCACTCATCAAGTGAGCTAATGTAAAATAACCTCTTCTCACCGGCAAGTTTAAAATCATAATTGAGCTCTCTAATAGCCCAATATGCTTTATGTTCTAGTTCGGGAGGTAAGTGACATGCTTTCCCATAAACCATTTTATACGGAGACATACCCATAGGATTCTTATATGCAGTTCTATAAGACCATAATGCATCATCAAGTTTCTTGGACCAATTCTTTCTAGATCTATTAATAGTCTTTTGCAAAATTAATTTAAGCTCTCTATTACTCAATTCTACTTGACCACTAGACTGAGGGTGATATGGAGATGCAATTCTATGATTATCATCATACTTAGCAAGCATTTTACGAAAAGCACCATGAATAAAATGTGAACCACCATCAGGCATTGGGTATCTAGGGACTCCAAACCTCGGAAAAATAACTTATTTAAGCATCTTAATAGAGGTGTTATGATCACCACTACTAGTTGGAATAGCTTCTACCCACTTAGTAACATAATCAACAGCAACTAAAATATGTGTATACCCATTATAGGAAGGAAACTGTCCCATATAATCAAAGCCCCAAACATCAAATGGTTCAATAACAAGAGAATAATTCATAGGCATTTCTTGACGTCTACTAATATTACCAATTCTTTGACATTCATCACAAGAGAAGACAAACTTACGGGAATCTTTGAAGAGAGTGGGCCAATAAAAACCGGATTGCAATACCTTATGTGCAGTTCTATCTCCAGCGCGGTGTCCTCCATAAGCCTCGGAGTGACACTTGCGTAGGATCTATTCCTGTTCGTGCTTAGGTACACAACGTCTAATAACACCATCTACTCCTTCTTTATAAAGGTGTAGGTCATCCCAGAAGTAATGTCTTAAATCATAGAAAAACTTTTTCTTTTGCTGGTATGTGAAACTACGTGGTATAAATTTAGCAACAATGTAATTAGCATAATCAGCATACCATGGAGCAGTACGAGAAGCATTTATGACAGCTAATTGTTCATCAGGAAAGCTATCATCAAGAGGTAGTGGGTCATCAAGAACATTCTCTAACCTAGACAAGTTGTCTGCAACGGGGTTCTCAGCTCCCTTTCTATCAATAATATGCAAATCAAATTCTTCTAGTAGGAGAACCCATCTAATAAGTCTAGGTTTAGCATCTTTCTTTTCCATAAGATATTTAATAGCAACATGATCAGTGTGAACAGTTACTTTAGAATCAACAATATAAGGCCTGAACTTATCACAAGCAAATACAATACTAAAAATTCTTTTTTAGTAGTAGCATAATTTTTCTGGGCACTGTCTAGAGTTTTACTAGCATATTGAATAACATTTAGTTTCTTATCAACTCTTTGTCCTAGAACAGCACCTACAGCATAATCACTAGCATCACACATAATTTCAAAGGGTAAATTCCAATCAGGTGGCTGAACAATAGGTGCAAAAATCAAAGCTTCCTTAAGTATTTCAAATGCTTCTACACAATCATCATCGAAGACAAAAGGAATATCTTTTTGTAATAGATTAGTCAGAGGCCTAGAAATTTTAGAGAAGTCCTTAATGAACCTCCTATAAAAATTGGCATGACCAAGGAAACTTCTTATACCTTTAATGTCCTTGGGACATGGCATCTTTTCAATAGCATCAACTTTAGCTTTATCAACTTCAATACCTTTTTTCAGAAATTTTATGCCCCAAGACAATGCCTTCATTAACCATAGAGTGGCACTTTTCCCAATTCAAGACAAGACTAGTATCTTCGCATCTCTGCAAAACTCATTCAAGGTTGCTCAAGCAATCATCAAAAGAAGATCCATAATTGGAGAAGTCATCCATGAAAACCTCAACAATCTTTTCACAAAAGTCAGAGAATATAGCCATCATGCACCTTTGAAAGGTAGCAGGTGCATTACATAAACCAAACGACATACGTCTATAAGCAAAAGTACCGAAAGGGCAAGTAAAGGTGGTCTTTTCTTGATCCTCGGCTGGCACGGGTATTTGAGAGAAACCAGAGTAACCATCTAGAAAGCAAAAATGAGTATGTTTGGATAATCTTTCTAGCATTTGATCAATAAAAGGCAAAGGGTAATGATCCTTTTTAGTAGCTTTATTTAATTTGCGGAAATCAATTACCATCCTATAACCTGTAACAATTCATTGCGGGGTCAATTCTTCTTTATCATTAGGAACGACAGTAATACCTCCCTTCTTAGGGACACAATGGACAGGACTTACCCACTGACTATCAGCAACGGGAGAAATTATACCTGCCTCCAGGAGCTTTAGTATTTCCTTTCTTACCACTTCTTTCATCTTAGGATTTAACCGTCGTTGGTGATCAATAACTGGTTTGGCATCTTTATCCAATTTTATTTTGTGTTGGCATAGAGTGGGACTAATGCCCTTAAGATCATCAAGAGTATATCCAATAGAACACGGTGCTTCTTCAGAGTTTTCAATAATATTTCCTCTTCCTCCTCTGAAAGGTTAGCACTAATAATAACAGGATATATCTTATTTTCATCAAGATAAGCATATTTAAGAGTATCAGGTAATGGTTTAAGCTCAAACACGGGATCACACTTGGGTGGTGGAGGATCCCCTAGGATTTCAATAGGCAAGTTGTGTTTCAAAATAGGTCCATGTTTAAAGAATACTTCATCTATCTCCTTTCATTCATAAACATATCATTTTCATGGTCTAGCAAATATTGTTCTAAAGGATCATTAGGAGGCACGACAATAGAAGCAAGACCAATAATTTCATCCTTGCTAGGAAATTCTTTATCATGGGGCTATCTACGAAACTTAGCAAAATTAAACTCATGAGACATATCTCCCAAACCGATAGTAACAACATCCTTTTTTCAATCTATCCTAGCATTAACAGTATTCAAGAAGGGTCTACCAAATATAATGGGACAAAAGCTATCTTGTGGGGAACCAAGAACAAGAAAATCAGCAGAATATTTAACTTTCCCACACAAGACTTCAACATCTCTAACAATCCCAACTGGTGAAATAGTATCTCTATTGGCAAGCTTAATTGTAACATATATTTCTTCTATCTTAGCGGGTGCAATATCATGCATAATTTCTTTGTATAAGGAATGAGGTATTGCACTAGCACTAGCATCCATATCACATAAGCCATGATAACAATGATCTCCTATTTTAACAGAAATAACAGGCATGCATACGATAGGTCTATATTTATTCTTAGAATCGGGTCTAGCAATTCTAGTAGCTTCATCACAGAAGTAAATAACATGCCCATCAATATTATCAGCCAAGAGAGCTTTAACCATAGCAATACTAGGTTCAACTTTAATTTGCTCAGGTGGTGTAGGTGCTCTAGTATTACTCTTACGAACCACAGTTGAAGCTTTAGCATGATCTTTATCCTAACAGGGAAAGGTGGTTTCTCAATATAAATAGTGGGAACAATAGGATCATTATAAGTGATAGTCTTTTCTTCAACTTTAATATGTGCAACTTTTTTTACTTCAATGGGAGGATTATATTTAAACCACTTCTCCTTAGGGAGGTCAACATGAGTAGTAAATGATTCACAGAAAGAAGCTACTATCTCAGAGTCAAGTCCATATTTAGTGCTAAATTCACGGAAGACATCGGTATCCATAAAAGATTTAACACAATCAAACTTAGGTGTCATACCTGACTCCTTACCTTCATAGAGATCCCAATCTTCAGAGTTGCATTTAATTCTTTCCAATAAATCCCATCTGAATTCAATAGTCTTCATCATAAAAGAACCAGTACAAGAAGTATCGAGCCTGGAGCGATTATTGAGAGAAAGCCAAGCATAAATTTTTTGAATAATCATTTCTCTTGAGAGATCATGATTGGGGCATGAATATAACATTAACTTAAGCATCCCCCAAGCTTGAGCGATGCTTTCTCCTTCGTGAGGCCAAAAATTATATATATAATTACGATCACGATGAACAAGATTCATAAGATAAAACTTCTGATGAAATTCCAATTTCAATTGTTTGTAGTTCCATGATCCCATATCATCACATAGTCTAAACCATGTCAATGCCTCTCCCTTCAAAGATAAGCAGAACACCTTCTTCTTGACAACATCATCGGGCATACCTGCAAACTTAAATAATCCACAAACTTCATCCACATAGATTAAGTGTAAATCGGGATGCAATGTTCCATCTCCTGTAAAAGGATTAGCTAGCAGTTTCTCTATCATACCCGAAGGAATTTCGAAGTAAAGATTTTCAGTAGGTTTAGTAGGTTGAGGAGCAACTCTTTGCTCTAATGGTCGGGGTGAAGATACCCCAAACAAGCCCCTCAAAGGATTATGTTCCATAGTAACAAGTGACAGTAAATTTCAGCACACTATATAAATTTTTCCTTACCAAATTCCACTTACCAAAGGTGCTTCACTCCCCGGCAACGGCGCCAGAAAAGAGTCTTGATGACCCCCAAGTGTAGGGGATCTATCGTAGTCCTTTCGATAAGTAAGAGTGTCGAACCCAAAGAAGAGCAGAAGGAAATGACAAGCGGTTTTCAGTAAGGTATTCTCTGCCAGCAGTGAAATTATCTGTAACAAAAAGTTTTGTGATAAGGTAATTTGTAACAGGTAACAAGCAATAAGGTGCAGCAAGGTGGCCCAATACTTTTTGTAGAAAAGGACAAGCCTGGACAAGTTCTTATATGGATAAAAGTGCTCCCGAGGACACATGGAAATTATCGTCAAGCTAGTTTTCATCACGCTCATATGATTCACGTTCGTTACTTTGATAATTTGATATGTGGGTGGACTGGTGCTTGGTTACTGACCTTTCTTGGAAAAGCATCCAACTTATGATTAACCCCTATTGCAAGCATCCGCAACTACAAAAGAAGTATTAAGGTAAACCTAACCATAGCATGAAACATATGGATCCAAATCAACCCCTTACGAAGCAACGCATAAACTAGGGTTTAAGCTTCTGTCACTCTAGCAACCTACCATCTACTTATTACTTCCCAATTCCTTCCTCTAGGCCCAAACAATGGTGAAGTGTCATGTAGTCGACGTTCACATAACACCACTAGACGAGATACAACATACATCTCATCAAAATATCGAATGAATACCAAATTCACATGACTACTTATAGCAAGACTTTTCCCATGTCCTTAGGAACAAACGTAACTACTCACAAATAATATTCATGTTCATATTTAGAGGGGTGTTAATATGCATTAAGGATCTGAACATATGATCTTCCATCGAAAAAACCAACTAGCATCAACTACAAGGAGTAAGCAACACTACTAGCAACCCACAGGTACCAATCTGAGGTTTTGGTACAAAGATTGCATACAAGAGATGAACTAGGTTTGAGAGGAGAAGGTGCTGGTGAAGATGTTGATGGAGATTGACCCCCTCCCGATTAGAGGATCGTTGGTGATGATGATGGTGGTATTTCCCCCTCCCGGAGGGAAGTTTCCCCGGCAGAACAGCTCCGCCGGAGCCCTAGATTGGTTCCGCCAAGGATCCGCCTCATGGCGGCGGTGTTTCTTCCTGAAAGCTTGCTTATCATGTTCTCTAGGGTAAAAGCCTTCATATAGCAGAAGATGGTCACCGGAGGGCTGCCAGGGGGCAAACGAGGCAGGGGGCGTGCCCAGGGGGTAGGGCATGCCGCCCACCCTCGTGTATGGTGGGTGGCCCCCCTCTAGAACTTCTTACGCTCAATATTTTTTATTAATTCCAAAAATGACTTTCGTGGAGTTTCAGGACTGTTGGAGTTGTGCAGAATAGGTCTCTAATATTTGCCCCTTTTCCAGCCCAGAATTCCAGCTGCCGAAATTCTCCCTCTTTATGTAAACCTTGTAAAATAAGAGAGAATAGGCATAAGTCTTGTGACATAACGTGTAATAATAGCCCATAATGCAATAAATATCGATATAAAAGTATGATGCAAAATGGACGTATCATGGATGTCCTTGATGATTCCGATACTGCGGTCCATCATGTGGACAATGCCCCAGACATCATTTTCGATGTCGCGGTCCATCCTATGGACATCGCCCGGTGATCGATTCCGATGCCGTTGTCCGTCCTATGGACATCGCCCAGAGATCGATTCTGATGTCGCGGTCCGTCCTGTGGACATCGCCCGAGAGATCGATTCCGATGTCGCGGTCCGTCCTTTGGACATCGCCCCAGAGATCGATTCCCATGCTTTTGTCCGTATTGTGGTCATTTACGGATAGATCAAGGATAAGAAATAGTTGGTCGAGCTAATCCTTAAAGGTAGTTTGCATTGTGTTTAATTACCATAACGATGCGTGTTATCAAACCGTCTTAGGGCTAGTGCACTGTCTTGTGTGGGCGATACTTGCTACTTCCGTTTGATAGTGAATCATCCGAACCCTCTCAGAGTTATGGAAACAGATGTATCCTCACCAGCTTTTGATGTAATATATGGCATGCCTAGATGTAAGTTTGAAATTTTTAGCATATCAGTAGGGCTTGTTTGATGATTCTTGGTGTTAGTAGGCTAGCTACTGTGCGAGCTATAGTACTTTCAAAACACTCACCGAAGAGAAACGTTGGGGCTGATGAGCTCGTGGTATGCTTATAGGTCTGATCCGTCTTCGATCATCCATTAGCCCAAGCTCCTACAATTGTAGGCTTAACGATTGACAAAACAATAGTCCACAATTATACATTAATTCACATCAAACTCAAAGAGTTGGTTCACGTATACATTCAGGCCTCATTTGGTTCATAGGGTAGGAAAATCGTAGCAATAGGAAAGTCATAGGAAATGAGATGACATGTATCTTAAATCCTATGAGTAGGAATAGGAAAGGAGATGCCCTTTGATTCACATCATAGGATTTTTTCCATTGAGTCTAGGCTAATGTTTATTTTCCTATGAAATGTGGAGGATAGGAAGAATTCCACCGTAGGAATATGATTCCATTCCTATAAACCAAAAGTCTCTACAAATTTTTTTCCTATAGGAATCGTATCCTATGAAATTCCTACAAGATTCCTCTAAACCAAAGGAGGCCTCGCATTAATAGCTAGCAAAATTGGCATGTACTTGTAACATGCATGAATGTGTAATTTTTTTGTTGAAGCGTGAATGTGTAGTGACGTCGTACTTTCGGAGTGGCTACAGAGAGTGTGTACGTGTGCTAGAGGGGTTGTGGGATGGAGAGAGATTTAGGGAGAGAGAAAGACCCTCTTTCTACTCCTAGGGAATTTTCGGAACACAGGTGTGCAAAACAAAGGAATTGGAATAAACAGAGGAATAGAGAAGGGAAGATGATGCACAACATAGGATGGAGAAAATAGAGGAAAGGCGTATGATGAAGTGTTCGGGACATCGATAGGAAATATCCAGAGTTCTATAGGCATGGACAATATTTTTTGAGAACACAAAATCATAGCAGTACAGAGACGTACAAATCCTAGGCAGGCTAGTTTGGCCTAGTGAGTTTTAGTGATATGACATGCTACAGTGTCGTCCATTGTTCGCGTGTGGTAACAGTATTGCGGGTACAGTAAGTTTTCTTGAAGAAGCAGAATTCAACAAAGTCATGATGGCTCATTTGTCCGACCAACTTACAGTGGGAAAGGTTGGGCCTGCGCTATGACCGGAGTGGACCAGGATAATTTTGTGCATGGCAGGTGGACCAGGATGGTCGACGTCCCACATGTTGGCGAATGAAAGTATTCTTTCCGATATTGACAATGAGCAACGAGCAACGAGCTATTGTCTCCACTGTTACAACGGAGGAGTGTGAAATACGACAGCCCAGTGAACTTGGCATGGGCACAACTCCCTCCTTCCTCATGTACCATAGTGTTGACTATAAGGTTGGCTATAAGGTTACAACTTTTCCTCACTTTCTCTCTATCTATTTCATCTCAAATGTTTTTTACCTTCATTTTTTGGAAATAATTGTTTTTTTATACCTCTTTTTTCGAATTAGTTTTTTATACCTAGGAGCACATGTAGAGACGAGCTCTTTCAGAGCGCACTCCTTGACTTTGTCAATGCCTCTCTCTCCTCCATGTAAGCGGGCTTATAGCCCAGTATTGTACTACTACTTGCTATGAATGCGGGCAGCTGGCGTCCGAGGGGGAGTGCGTGCGGGAGGGGGAGGGGTTTTCTAGTGGGCCAGGGTGTCGGTGCCAAAACCGGCGGATCTCGGGTAGGGGGTCCCGAACTGTGCGTCTAAGACTAATGGTAACAGGAGGCTGGGGACACGATGTTTACCCACGTTTGGGCGCTCTCGATGGAGGTAAAACCCTACTTCCTGCTTGATTGATCTTGATGATATGAGTATTACAAGAGTTGATCTACCACGAGATCAGAGAGGCTAAACCCTAGAAGCCAGTCTATGGTATGATTGTTGTTGTGTCCTACAGACTAAACCCTCCGGTTTATATAGACACTGGAGGGGGCTAGGGTTACATAGAGTCGGTTTACAGAGGAGGAGATCTACATCCGAATCACCAAGCTTGCCTTCCACGCCAAGGAGATTCCCATCCGGACACGGGATGAAGTCTTCTGTCTTGTATCTTCATAGTCCAACAGTTCGGCCAAAGTATATAGTCCGGCTGTCCGGATACCTCCTTATCCAGGACTCCCTCAGTAGCCCCCGAACCAGGCTTCAATGAAGATGAGTCCGGCACGCAGATTGTCTTTGGCATTGCAAGGCAGGTTCTTCTCCAAATCCGGTGCACCCGTCGTAGCGAATAGTGTCTGGCCTCCCAGTAAGGTTGTACTCCTCGGCTTCTGTGCTTCAATAACGGCCATCTCCACGTGTCGATCGAAGACGAGGGGCCAGGGCATTTTGCATTTGCCACCCTAATCCCGTAGGTGAGCCGTCTATTTGAAGAGACGGGGATCCTCAGATCCAAATCACACCATCTTCCCCCAAGCAAGCATTCCACAGGGCGCGCCCAAAAGAGGCCATTCCATCATGACCGGTCGCTGCAGCCCCGCTCGCCGCTCCCCCAGCTCGAAACTGGGGGATTGGGAAAAGTGTTCCATCCCTCACAGCTGCCTAATAGAGCTGCAGACCAAAGGGTTCCTTCCGCCCGCATACATGGTCCCCGTCCGATCCGGACTAGCCACCTATAATGGCGGGGCGCAAGCAGAGAGATTCCCTAACCCATCTCGGGGGGGAGCGGGTATGCCTTGTCTTGTATCTACTAAGAGGCGTCGGGTTTCCAATCCACCCATTCCTCCGCGGGCTCCTGGAGTTCTACGGTCTCCAGTTGCATAGTCTTACCCCCGCCTCCATACTGCACATTGCGGGCTACGTTGCCCTCTGTGAGTTGTTCCTGGGCTGTGAAGCTCATTTCGAGCTATGGAAGAGGTTATTTTGCCTCGTCCTTCGCAACCAGGAGGGATCTATATATCAAGTGGGCGGAGCCGAAATATGGCGCATCGCCCAGACCGGATACCTGTCCGGTACTCCCAAGAAGGCGTCCGAAGACTGGCCCTCAGAGTGGTTTTATGTTGATGATGTTCCCCTTCCGGACCCAGTCCGGATGGGCCTTCCTGAGTTTACCAATACTCCGCTGAAGAAACACCAAAGCTGGCGCCCTCGGAGCCCCCAGGAGGAAGAAAATAGGGAAGTCTTCTATCTGATGAGCCGGATACAAACCCTGGCCAAATCGAAGTTATGTCAATATGTATAATAAGGGGAGTGCATCCACTTCAATATAGGGGAAAACCCATGTGGCACTTCAATGGAGAAGGCGATGCCTCCCGCTGTGGTCGCAAAGGTCCGGACTCCGCCACATCTCTGGCAAGGATACTATCCGAATTGTACAAGGGAGAAGAAGAGGAGTTCCTCCGCATCAAACCACGGGATGGATTTTCCATGGACAACCCCCGAAGCTGGGTAAGCGGTCGTCATTTACTCAACTCTATCTTGTTCTTACCTTCTTTGCCACAATTATTTACCTTGCCATTTCAAAACAGGAACTAAGGAGGGCCGTGAAAGAGTTCAACAGCCCCCCTCCACAGCCGGAGGATCCCAGCCGGGCTCTTGACCCCGGATTTGAAGAAGATTCGGACATATCCGTGGAATTCATCGACGGGACTTTCTATCAGGTGAGCAGCGACGGCTCTTTGGTGGCCATCATCGCAGATTATCCCGGACTGCTTACCGTGTTGCATGTAAGTAATGTCAAGCTTCTGAAAGGATTCCTTCGCTTTGCCGTACCTTATGATCGCACGCCATGTTTTTATAGAAACGGCGGTCGGGACGCCGTGCGGAATGCGCGGGGGCCTCTCAGCAAGAGGTTCCTATACAAGGTAGGCTTAAAAGGAAGGTGGTTAGGAGCGGCACACAGGCGCAGAGGTATTCATTAAACTAGCCCCGTGGTATATTTGGTCTATTTGTCGAGGCGTGATGGCTTTAATTATGTCCTGTCAGGAAGCGCCGGACTATGCCCGAGGACCCTTCCAGCCATGCCTCCAGCAGCTGGATTCCTGGACTGGACTCACAGGCGGAGGCTGATAAGGGGACAGTGCCAAACTGTCCTCATGCGGAGGATACGGATATGCTTTCCGCCACAAATTCAGAAGTGGAGAGCGCCATGAATCACCGGCGCCGACGGGCCGTACTCCGCAGGGGTATTTTTACCGAAGAGGCGTTCAATGCCTTCAATTCTGGACATGCCTATATCCGCGTTGCTCAAGATGGACTTGCCAGAGCAATGGACCAGTATGTGAAGGATATATGGGTAAGAGAATTTAATAAGTATGTGTAGTGGTAGCCCCTGAGACTTGAAACAGTTGGCACAACTGATTTAAGGATCATTAAATGCACAGGTTCTTGTAGAGAAGAATACCCAGTTGTCTCAAGAGCTGGAGGAGTGTAAGGCCCAGATGAAGGCTAATGCAGCCGAACAGGAGGGATCCAAAAAGATTTCTTCTGGTAATAATTTCCTTCTACCAGTTTGCGTGTTCGGCATGGTTTATAAATCTGACGAAGTATTCGGCAGACAATCTCGGGGGAAATCCGGAGACTGTGGGGGATGATGAGCTGCATCTGCAAAGTCAGCTGAAGGCGGGCGAACGCATGCTGACGCAGTCTATTCAGGAGAGGAATAAGCTGCAAGACACTAAGCTCCAGCTAAGCATCGAATTGAAATATGTTCGGGCTCAGCTCGCGGACTCCGTGAAGGAGAACCGGAGGAAGCGGCATTTATAGTAAGTGCTTTAACGAACTGTGGTATAGTTCGGCGAGGAGGCGTATTGACAGAGTTATGTCTGCAGGTATGTTGACGGGACGCCCTGGGGAGGAGATGCCCGGTTCGCAGGTGATATGCTACAAGAGCTTTTCACAACTGCACGAGCGAGCTCGGCAGGTGATGCAGGGTATTGCCCAGGCTTTGTGGCCGTCCGCTTCCCTGCCTGGAGGTATGAGCGAACTTGTAGAGATGCTCAAAGGAGCACGGCGGCGCTTCCGATTATGGAAGGTGGCAGCTTGTCGGCAAGGTGCGAGAGAAGCTTGGGCCATGGTGAAGACGCGATACGCCAAAGCTGACCCTAACCATATGGCCGAAGTTGGACCGGCTAGGCCAGATGGACAAGAGATACCCATTAGTTTGGTGTATGATCAAGTAGCGTTAGCTGCAAAGTATTCCCAGCAGGATTGTAAGTTAGACAGCCTGTTGGATGGTATAGAGGAAGAGTACGGCCAGTCGAGATGATTATGTAATTTGAACGGGCTCATGTACTCCCTAGCTGGATTGAAAATCATTTGTCATGGCGGACCTTTTCGCTTCAGCCCCCGGATCCGACAGTCCGGGGTTTGTCCGAATACCCGCATAGTTATGAAAAACCGGGGTATGCGTGGAAACCAGGCGTAGGGGTCATAAGTGCTTGAACAGACAAGTACCCAACTAGTTATGTTATATTACATGGATAGTAAGAGACATCTTCCAGAGAGAATAGTTCCGTTAGGGGTTCCTTTCTCTAGGTACGCATGCATCGATGTGCATGTCCGATCTGCGAATGGAAGCGTAGGAAACAAAACATCTGGGTTTTTTCGTTGTTATGAACGAGGACATCTTTTATTCACCGACCGAGTATTCCCTTAAGAATGCTAGCTTTCGGCTTCACCCAGTCTGAGGTACACATCCGGCTCAACGAGCAGTAACAATCGTAGAGGTGCTCCCCTTATGCCCTAGCCGAATTAACGGGAACGTAGGGCATAAATACAAGAGCCAGGCAACCCAGCATGGCCAAAACTTAAGTCATATCGATGCATATAATGGTGAAGAAAAGGCACATATGGAAAGAAAAATGCATATGTGGCTGGCGAGAAGCCATTAAAAGTGGTTATATTTAGCTTTTGAATAGGAAGCCCCCAGGTATAGTGTGCACGCATAGCGCGGCCGGAATGCTCAGGGCATCCGTACAATTTTAAGGCTGTAAAAAAGGAAAAGAGAGAAAAAGAAAAGGGGAGAGAAAGGAGGAAAGGGAACATAATTGAAGAAGCGGACTGAAGGAGATGAACACTGGGTTCGGCGCTAGGCGTAGAATCTCCAGAGTCTGGCCGCGTTCCATGGGTTCGGCTCGAGACTGTTATCAGATGTGTTGCGCAGACGGTACGCTCCTCCAGTGAGAACTTTATCAATGATGAAGGGACCCTCCCACTTGGGTTTGAGTTTGTCCTTCTTCTTCTCAGGTAGGCGTAGAACGAGTTCGCCAATGTTATAAGTTTTGGCCCGTACTTCTCTGCTTTGATACCTTCGAGCCTGTTGCTGGTAGAATGCGGAACAGGCTTTAGCAACATCATGCTCCTCCTCCAAAGCATATAAGTTGTCATGCCGGTCTAACTCGGCCTCCTTCTCTTCATACATGCGCATGCGAGGTGAGTCATGAATTATGTCGCAGGGCAGTACTGCTTCTGCGCCGTATACCATAAAAAATGGAGTGTATCCGGTGGTGCGGTTCGGCGTGGTTCGCAACCCCCAAAGTACGGAGTCGAGTTCCTTGACCCAATGCGTGTATGATTCCTTCAAGGATCGCACTAGTCTGGGTTTGATGCCGCTCATGATAAGACCATTTGCACATTCAACTTGACCGTTTGTTTGAGGGTGATAGACAGAGGCGTAGTCGAGCTTAATGCCCATTTTGCTGCACCAGGCTTTTACCTCTTCGGCTGTAAAATTGGAGCCATTGTAAGTGATGATACTGTGGGGGACACCATAGCGGTGTACAACCTCCGATATGAAGTCTATCACTGGTCCGGATTCGGCCGTTTTAACTGGTTTGGCTTCTATCCATTTGGTGAACTTGTCACCATGACCAATAAGTTTTTTTTCTTATGGCTTCCCCCCTGAAGGGGTCCCACCATATCCAGCCCCCAGACCGCGAAGGGCCAAGTTATGGGGATCGTTTGGAGAGCGGTAGGGGGCATATGGCTCTGATTGGCAAATAGTTGACAACCATCGCAATGTTGGACAAGGTCCTGTGCGTCCGCCCAGGCTGGCGGCCAGTAAAATCCTATATGAAAGGCCTTGCTCACGAGAGCTCGGGCTTCCGCGTGGTACCCGCCTAGTCCGGAATGGATTTCGGCTAAGAGCTGCCGCCCTTCCTCTTCGGAGATGCATCGTTGGAGCACTCCGGTGGGGCTCTTCTTGTAGAGTTCTCCTTCATGGACTTTGTAGGCTTTAGAGCGTCATACAATACAACGTGCCTCATTATGGTCCTCGGGGAGCTCTTGCCTATTAAGGTAGGCCAAGAAGTGCTCGGTCTACGGGGCGATGACAGCCATTATTTCATGGGCCGAAGATGTTATTTCGGTGGCAGAGCCTCCGATTACATTTGAAGGTTCAGAATCTGGGGTTGTGTACGGAGCCGGACTAATAGTGCCGGACTCCCCTTCCCATGCCACGGACGGCTTGAACAGCCTTTCTAAGAAGATATTAGGTGGGACGGGGTCGCTTCTAGCGCCTATGCAGGTGAGGAAATCGGCCGCTTGGTTATTTTCTCTGACCACATGGTGGAATTCGAGCCCCTCAAACCGAGCTGACATTTTGAGGACGGCATTGCGATAAGCCACCATTTTCGGGTCCTTGGCGTCAAAGTTTCCATTTACCTGAGATATTGCGACGTTCGAGTCCCTGCGCACTTCGAGGTGTTGAATGCCCATGGAGACCGCCATCCGAAGACCATGCAATAGAGCCTCGTATTCGGCTACATTATTGGAGTCTGTGTATAATATTTGGAGGACGTATTGCACCGTATCCCCGGTGGGGGAGGTCAAGACGACACCTGCTCCCATTCCGGCTAGCATTTTGGATCCGTCGAAATGCATGATCCAATTTGAGTACGCGTCGTACTCTTTAGGGAGTTCGGCCTCTGTCCATTCGGCGACGAAGTCAGCCAATACTTGTGACTTAATGGCCTGTCGCCGCTTGTATGTTATGTCGAACGGAAGGAGCTCAATAGCCCATTTAGCAATTCGGCCTGTTGTGTCGCGGTTATCTATTATGTCATTGAGTGGTACTTCGGAGGCCACCGTGATCGAACACTCCTGAAAGTATTGTCGTAGTTTTCGGGATGCCATGAAGACCGCATACGCTATCTTTTGATAGTGTGGGTACCGAGATTTACATGGAGTGAGGACCGTGGACACGTAATATACTGGCTTTTGGAATGGGAACTTGTGTCCATCTGCCTCTCGTTCGACGACGAGCACTGCGCTCACAACTTGGTTTGTTGCGGCTATGTATAATAGCATGGGTTCGCCAATGTTTGGCGCGGTCAGGACTGGGTTGGTGGCCAAGAGTGCCTTGATTTCTTCCAGTCCGGCCGTGGCCGCATCTGTCCACTCGAAGTGTTCAGTGCGTCTAAGAAGGTGATACAGGGGTAGTGCCTTTTCTCCTAAGCGGGAGATAAAGCGGCTTAAGGCAGCCACACATCCAGTTAGTTTCTGGATCTGCTTGAGGTCTGTTGGGATAGCCAACTGTGACAGAGCTCGGATTTTTGCCGGATTGTCTTCAATTCCTCTATTGGAAACGATGAAGCCGAGCAATTTTCCGGAGGGTACTCCTAAGACACACTTCTTCGGGTTGAGCTTGATGTCGTATGTTTGGAGATTATCGAACATAAGCCTCAAGTCGTCTATTAAGGTTTCGACGTGTCTTTTCTTGATGACCACGTCGTCTACGTAGGCCTCTACTGTCTTGCCGATTTGTTTTTCCAGGCATGTCTGAATCATGCGTTGATAGGTTTCGCCAGCATTTTTTAGCCCGAAGGGCATGGTGTTGAAACAGAAGGGGCTGTACGGAGTGATGAAGGTTGTTGCAGCCTGGTCGGACTCCGCCATCTTTATTTGATGGTATCCAGACTATGCATCGAGGAAACACAATGAGTCGTGTCCTGCGGTGGCATCGATTATTTGATCAATGCGGGGGAGGGGGAAGGGATCCTTAGGGAAAGCTTTATTTAGGTCTTTGAAATCGACACACAAGTGCCAGGATTTGTCCTTTTTTGTACCATTACCAAGTTTGCTAGCCAATCCGGATTTTTGATGTCTCTGATGAATCCGGCCTCGAGTAGCTTGGCTAGCTCTTCCCCCATGGCATGATGCTTAAGCTCCGAGAAGCATCTAAGAGTCTGCTTGACTGGCTTGTATCCTTTTAGTATGTTGAGGTTGTGTTCGGCCAGCCTGCATGGGATGCCCGGCATGTCTGAGGGGTGCTAGGCGAAAATGTCCCAATTTTCATGCAGGAAGTCTCACAGTGCGGCGTTTATTGTGGGGTTCAGTTGTGTCCCGATGAAAGCTGTCTTCAAAGGGTTCATTGGGTGGACCTGGAATTTCACTATCTCGTCCGCTGGTTTGAAGGAGGTGGATTTACGTCACTTGTCGAGTATCACGTCGTCTCTGTCTACTGTTGCTCGCAGTGTTGTCAGTTCTTCGGCCGCGAGGGCTTCTGACAATGCCTCCAGGGCGAGGGCGGCAGTTTTATTTTCGGCGCGGAGTGCGACGTCTGGATCGCTAGCTAGAGTGATGATTCCATTGTGCCCGGGCATTTTGAGCTTCATGTACCCGTAACGGGGTATAGCCTGAAAGCTCGCGAATGCGTCCCGCCCCAAGAGGGTGTGGTATCCGCTGCTGAACAGGGCCACTTGGAATGTAATTTCTTTGGACATGTAATTCTCTGGCATGCCGAATACCACATCCAGTGTGATTTTTCCCGTGCATTGTGCCTCCCGACTAGGGATGATTCCCCTGAAGGTCGTACTGCTCCGTTCAATGCGGCTCTTGTCAATTTCCATCTTGTTAAGCGTTTCCTCATAGATGACGTTTAGTCCGCTTCCGCCGTCCATGAGCACTTTAGTGAGCCTGAAGCCGTCCATGATTGGGCTAAGGACCAAAGCGGCTGGTGCTCGGACTGTTCGGAATTGAGGTTCATCATTGGCATCGTAAGTTATAGCCGTGTCGTTCCATGGGTTTATTGTTGCAATGTGGCAAACTTCTACGAGGCTGCGCTGAGCTCGCTTGCGCCTATTATTTGAGGCGAAAGTCTCAAAGACGGTAAATACCGTATTGTTGTCTCCGGCGGGATGTTGCTCTGTTGTATGTTTTATGAGGAGATCCTCGCTGCTCTTTGCTACCTGTCGGAGTATCCAACATGCTCTAAGGCTATGCGTTGGCATAGTATCCAGTGTGCTGTGAATCTTGCATGGCCCGTTTAGCCATTCTTCCAATACGCTTCCACGCCTTGCGGCGGGCTTTATTTTTTTGGTTCTTGAATCGGGTGACTTACGAGTGTTTACCCTTTTAGTTCGGACAGAGGGTTTGGCTAGAGCCGGATTGTCCCAAAAACTTGTTTGGGTTTTCCAGGCGCTTTCCATCGCGTAGTATTTTTGCACTATGGCCGCTAAGTCAGCGAAGTGTACTATTTCACGGTGACTTATAGCATTGAGAATCCCTTTGTCCGTATATTTTTTGCAAAAGAGGGAGATTGCGTCTGCCTCGCAACAGTCCTTGACCTTGTTTATCACAAGGAGGAATCTGGCCCAGTAATGATGTACTGTTTCTTGGGGCTCTTGTCTGATATGGGAAAGATTGGATAAATCTGGGTGGGTGGGCAGATTTGAATCCGAATCCCGACCCGATCTGGGACCCAGGGGCAAAGGAGCTTCCGAGCTTAACGGCTCGGGTTCTGGGGTGTTGCCTGATTTCTTCGGTCCGCCCCCCGATCCTGAGTCCGGGACCGGGGCCATGTCCTCCCGCGAGTGGGTGTCCGGCTCAGAGAGCTCGGAAATCCGGACATAGTTCGTCCTCAAAGTGGAGGGAGAATTAGGATGATGCTCTTCCACTACCGCTATCTCGTGGGTGACCGGTGGAGAGTGAATCTCACTTTGATCATGTTTAAGCCCGATCCGGTCATAGTCCGTAGCAACGCCCACAGCGGCAATGCGATCCAAGAGCTCCTTGAGGGAGAAGAGCTCCATTGGGTCCATCTGTTCGGCAAATTCCGAATCAACATGGAGGCTATTTTTAATGACCTGAGAAGTCATTGCTGGCGCAGCAGCCGATCGGGCGGTCATAACGAAGCCGCCAAGCCAGAGAGTTTGGCCTAAAGCCAGGGCTCCCACGGAGGTTATGTTGTCTTTGACAACGAGACGAGCCATTAGGCCTTATCGTGACGGCACAGTGGAACTCTCAATGAAAGCACCAATGTCGGTGTCAAAACCGGCGAATCTCGGGTAGGGGGTCCCGAACTATGCGTCTAAGACTAATGGTAACAGGAGGCAGGGGACACGATGTTTACCCAGGTTCGGGCCCTCTCGATGGAGGTAAAACCCTACTTCTTGCTTGATTGATCTTGATGATATGAGTATTACAAGAGTTGATCTACCACGAGATCAGAGAGGCTAAACCCTAGAAGCTAGCCTATGGTATGATTGTTGTTGTGTCCTACGGACTAAACCCTCCAGTTTATATAGACACTGGAGGGGGCTAGGGTTACATAGAGTCGGTTTACAGAGGAGGAGATCTACATCCGAATCGCCAAGCTTGCCTTCCACGCCAAGGAGAGTCCCATCCGGACACGGGATGAAGTCTTCTATCTTGTATCTTCATAGTCCAATAGTCTGGCCAAAGTATATAGTCCGGCTGTCCGGATACCCCCTTATCCAGGACTCCCTCACAGGGCGCTCAGAAGTGGTCTTGGAAGTGGTGCGGACTTCGGCATGGCCCACCTCACATTATCACCATATTTCTTGGAGTCCATGCGCAGCGGGCGGGTGATCTCTTCTCCCTCCCCCGTCTCTCTCTTCTCAGCCGACACCCGCCGATCTCTTAGATTTCGGCTATCGATGGTTTATTCAATTGCTGTCCCACATGTCAGTGAAAATTCAAGACGACGTCTGTCGCCTCTGGTGAGCGGTGTGCGAGCCGGACTTATCGGCGGTGCGAGGCGAACGCGACAGACATGCTTTAAGTGTGCCGCCTTTTCCTTTTGAACTTACAAATTGTAACATTTTCATACGATCGATCGATAGAATCCAGAACAAAATGATGAGGGCGGGGCTTTCCCGCGTGTTAGGCGGGTTAGTTTGAGTGGTATGACATGCTACAATGCCGTCCACTTGCTCCATTTTTATGTAAGAAAGCATCTACACTCTTACGTGGGAGGAGTGTGAAACATGGCGGATCGGGTTTTCATCGAGGTATAATTGTTCCCTGCAAAATAATGAAGCACTGTTAGCGATCATAGCATGATAGTTAAGGCATCTCCAGCACTGACCCACAAATTTACACCTGCATCTGTTCGAGGACGCTAATGCCAGAGGATGCCATCCAATGCTGCCCACATACCTTTCAACAACTATATGTACTCACCGAACGAAATTCATGCAAACAAAGGAAATTTCAAATTAACCTGATGAAATTCATTACATTTCAAAAACTTTTCCTATATACTAGACAAAATTCATTACATATTTTGCACAGACCATACTAAAACCTACTATAAACCTAATCTAAATGATCGCCGGTGCCCGACCACCATGTCCGGGCATGAGCCCCGAGAACTGGCACTCCAGCTATTACCTTTGCCTCCTCCTCATCCGCCTCGGCATTGTCCAGCTCCGCCTCAATAACCTCCCCTCCGAAGCACATGGTTCTGAACATTTCCGCCTCCACATCACTGTCAAGTGGCTAATCGGCCGCCGATGTTTACTGCACCAAACTTTGCGTCGACTGAGTGGAGGAGCGGTGGCCTTCCTGGGACTAGAGCGGCGGCGACCTACCATGTACTACTCTTCCTCGCTGGCGGCTTCGTGGTCGTGGCGGCGGAGGGCAGCCAGGGGGAGCTGTCGGTGTTCTGGATACGGGGATACCCAAACTTGCCTGCCCGCGGCCCACTGCGAGGCTCCATCGGTGGCCTGGTACGGCCCAACTTCAGCACAAACAACTCAAGACCCTCACGAGGGGCCAAGCCTCACGAGGCAGACAACACCAAGACTTCCAAGGGGATCGACCTCTTCAGGCTGGCTCCCAAGGAGCGGAGATTTCTATGCAAGGTGCACCTCACGAGGCTCAGCTGACGTGAGCCATGATGATCAAGGCCAGGCGGGCGCCAGGGGGCGCAGAGTACCAGTTCCTCTTTGGTGCAAAGGAGGCAAGCAACAGGCGCGTAGTCCCGAGGAATCAGCCAAAGGCTTCCATTTTGGTGCAACAAGACCAAGACCGCCAGGACGGCAGGACGGAGGTCATCACCAAGCCCACCACAGCGTCACGACCAGAGGCTTTTGCAGGCGAAGACCACTTTAGTCAAGATAGGATGTACTTGTTGTCTCCCTTCAAATCTGGCCGTTGTGGGATTCCTTCCTGACAACATTTGGGAAGAGGACCAAGGCCACTATAAATAGGACTTAGCCACCACCATAGAGGGGGCGAGTCAATCCCTCCCTCGCCATCTCACCAGCTCACTTGAGCTCAAGAACACCTCACCTCCTGAGGTTGTTCATCCATTGTACTAGTTCATCCTCAGCCCCTCGAGGCAATCCACTAGAAAGTTGGAGTATTACACCGCAAGGTGGCCCGAACCAGGATAAACTGTTGTGTCTCTCTGTCCCTTTGAGCTCGACGCGCTAGGCTGTGAGGACCATGAGTAGGCAGGCTGGATAGGTTGAGATCTCCACACGCACCCCAGAGTTCGAATCTCTCAAGGGTTTGCGGAACCCGAAATCCGACATTTGGTGCGCCAGGTAGGGGTGCATCGGAGATCCACTACTCCGTCCGCCACATCCTGCCGCCGGCTTCGATGGCAGGCGCTCCCTCGTCGACTAGGCCATCACGCACCTTTGGAGGAGCCATGGGACTCCGTGCTTTCACCCCCGCCTTGCGACAGGTGGAGTGGCCACCCAAGTTCAAGCCGGAGATGCCGCCGTGCTACGATGGTGCAGCGGATCCTGCTGGCTTCCTTCAGGCGTACAAGGAGGCAGTTTGGGCGGCCGGCGGAGATGACAAGGTGATGGCCAACTGGCTCCCCATGGCCCTTATAGGCACACTGCACGCCTGGCTGCTCAACCTGCCGGGGTCTTCTGTGGCCTCCTGGGAGGAGCTGTGCGGCCTCTTCATCGCACACTTCGCGGCACCGGCGCCCCCCATCGTTGCAGCCCTCCTGGGTGGCTCGTAGGCACCACCCTCCGACCGCCACATCAAGCAGTTCTACCGCCAAGTAAGTGCCGCCCAGGTGAGCTCACGGTCTCCCCCGGGCTAGGCGGTGCCTAAGGCCAACCTCACCTTCGGCCGAGAAGATCGTCTAGCTACCACGGCGGGAGTAGGCGCGCTCTCGATGCTCTGCACCCCCACTATCTGCAATGTGGCGGTCACCAAGACCCTCATCGATGGCGGAGCCGGACTCAACGTGCTCTTCGTGGAGGCATTCGGCCTTCTTTGTGTGCCCCACGGCCGACTCTGCCCCACCAAGCCCTTCCGTGGGGTCGACGATGGCTCCACCAGCCCCTTGGGACAAATCCGCCTCCCCGTCACTTTCGGGACCCACGACAACTACCGCACCGAGCTCATCGACTTCGACATCGCCCGGATTGACCTGCCATACAACACCATCCTTGGGTACCCAGCCCTGGCCAAGTTCATGGCGGCAACTCACCCAGCCTACAACCTCATGAAGATGCCAGTAGCAGTGGTGTCCTCACGGTGAAAGGGAACACCAAGGACACGTTGCAGGCCCTCAAGCTCGTCTTCAGGACTGCGGCGTCCATGCAGCCGAGCGAGAGAGGAGGTCCTAAGGATCCGAGGGCAGAACCGGCCAAGAAGAAGCAGCTATTTTCCCAAGACTGAGCCGAGATGAAGCAAGTGTCAGTTGATGAGGATGGGGCGTCAGGCGCCACCTTCACCATAGGTGTTGGCCGGTCTAGGACCAAGAGAGAGCATTAGTCATCTTCTTGAGTGCCAACAAGGAAATGTTTGCATGGGAGGCCAAGGACCTGGTCGGGATCCCAAGGGGAATAGTCGAGCATCACCTGAGCGTGTGCCCAAATGTGCGCCCAGTGAAGTAGAAGGCCGGACAATAGTCCACCGATAAGTAGGCGTTCATCGTCCAAGAAACCCGCAAGCTGCAGGATGCTGGTGTTATTTGGGAGGTGTGATACCCGGAGTGGCTGACAAACCCAGTCATCGTCCCCAAGAAGGGAGGGAAGGAGCGCATGTGTGTCGACTTCACCAACGTCAACAAGGCTTGCCCCCAGGATCCCTTCCCACTTCCACGCATCCACCAGATCGTCGACTCCACCGCCAAGTGTGACCTACTATGCTTTTTGTGCGCCTTCTCGGGCTACCACCAGAACAAGATGGCCGTGCAATATATGGAGAAGATGGTGTTCCTGACCCCATGCGGGCTGTACTACTACACCTGCATGCCTTTCGGGCTGTGCAATGCTGGGGCTACCTTCGAGCGGCTGATACACATGGCGCTTGGCCAGCAGCTCGGGAGGAACGCTGAGGCTTATGTTGATGACATAGTGGTGAAGTCCTGGGAGGCGAAGACCTTGATCGAGGATCTGAAGGAAACGTTTGCCAGCCTGTGCAAGGTGGACCTGTGGCTCAATCCCGATCAGTGCATGTTCGGGGTTCCCTCTGGCAAGCTGCTGGGTTTCCTAGTGTCGCATCGAGGAATCGAGGCCAATCTGGAGAAGATCAAGGCCATAGAAGACATCAGCCCTCCGAAGATGCTCAAGGAGATGTAGAAGTTGGAGGGTTGCGTGACCTCGCTGGGGCGCTTCATCTCCAAGTTGGGGGAATGCGCCCTCCCGTTCTTCAAGCTGATGAAAAAGAAGGGGCCATTTGAGTGGACCCCTGAAGCTAATGCGGCCTTTCAAGACTTCAAGAGATACCTAACCAGCCCGCCGGTGATGGTGGCTCCGCACCCTCTCAAGCCCCTGGTGCTCTATTTGGCTTCCACCCCTCACTCCACCAGCGCCGCTCTAGTGGCGCTAAGAGAAGAGCCCCCAATCAAGGACGCTCAGCAGGGCGCCCGGTCACCAAGTGAAGCGCAGCAGCCTCAAGATGGTGCTCTTGAGGCCTCGGTTGACTCAACGGCCAACATCCCTCTCGAGGCTCCAACCGGCCCTTCTGCCGGAGGGGCTCCTGAGGCTAAGGTTCGCGAGGCCGCGGCCGGCGCGGCAGGTGATGGGACCCCTGAAGGTCAGCATCCTCAAGAGACAGAAGACCTCGCCAACACCTCATCCCTTGTCGAGCACTCTGTCTACTTCGCCAGCACGATGTTACGGGAGGCATGGGTGCGCTACCCCATGCCCCGAAAGCTCTTGCTCACACTCCTCGTCGCCGCCCGAAACCTGCGCCACTACTTCCAGGGCCACCCCATCAAGGTCCTTTCAGCCTACCCACTAGAGAGGGTACTACGGAGCCCTAACACCGCTGGACGAGTTGCAGAATGGAACATCAAGCTCTAGGCATTCCAGCTTGAGTTCAACACCACCAGGGTCATCAAGGGCATGAACCTTGCGGATTTCATGGCAGAGTGGACCAACGTCCCTGACCGTGGAATATGCAAGGATCGCTCCCTCTCACCTGGAGACGAGGTGCCACATGGGTGGATCATGTACTTCGACCACGCGTTCTCACGGCAAGGCACGGGGGCTGGAGCCGTCCTCATCTCCCCCACCAAGGAAAAGCTCTACTACGTTGTACAACTCTGTTTCCAGCAAGGTGAAAAGGTCTCCAACAACATCGCGGACTACAAAGGGTTGCTCGCCGGCCTCAGAGCTGCGGCGGCGCTGGGGGTGAAGCGCCTCACCATCACGGGCGATTCCCAGCTCCTCATCAACTTCTCCAACAAAGAGTACACACCCAAGGACGAGCACATGGAGGCATACCTGGAAGAGGTACGCAAAATGGAGAAATAGTTCTTGGGCTTGGAATTGCAGCATGTGTTGTAAGGCACGAACAAGGAGGCGGACGACATCGCCAAGATGGCATCCAGGCGGCTACCTCAGGAGCCAGGAGTGTTTGAGGAATGGCTCTTCAAGCCATCGGCGGTTCCTCCAACTGCAGCACCAGCACCACCTCAGGAGGACCTACCTCAAGGAACAGCAATCGGCGCCCCGGCCTGCGGCTGATCCTCAGGGGACCGCCTGCTCCTCATGCTCGAGCCTCAGGAGGGGTGCTGGACCGAGGAATTCAAGACATACCTACTTCAGGGAACCTTTCCAGAGAAGGGGGAGGATGCCGAGCGCGTGGCTCGTCTGGCCATAGCGTACTGCATCTGGAACGGTGAGCTGTACCGCAAAAGGCCAAATGACGTTTCTTTGCGATGTATCTCCAAGGAGCAGGGGCTCGAGCTGCTGGCAGACATACATTATGGGGACCGCGGACACCATTCTTCGTCACACACCCTCGTGGGCAAGGCATTCCGCAGTGGCTTCTATTGGCCCACGACACTCAAGGACGCCACTGAGCTGGTGCGCTCATGCGAAGCCTGCCAGTTCCACGCCAAGCAGATCCACTAGCCTGCGCAGGGCCTCCAAACTATCCCACTCACGTGGCTATTTGCGGTCTGGAGGCTGGACATCTTGGGTCCATTTCCTCGAGCGCCAGGAGGCTACTGTTACCTCTATGTCGCCATCGAGATGTTCACCAAGTGGGCGGAAGTAGAAGCCGTCCGAACCATCCCAGCTGGGTCAGTCGTCAAGTTCATTAAAGGCCTCGTGAGCCGGTTTGGGGTCCCTAATCTCATCATCACAGACAACGGCTCGCAGTTCACTAGCAACCTTTTCAAAACATATTGTGCTAACCTTGGAACGCAGATATGCTACGCCTCAGTGGCACATCCCAGGAGCAACGGCCAGGTTGAGCATGCCAACGCAGAAGTATTGAGGGGCCTCAAGGCAAGGACCTTCAAGAAGAAGCTCAAGGCCTGCGGCAGGGGATGGCTCGATGAGATCCGGTCTGTGTTGTGGTCCGTCCGCACCATCACGACCAAGCAGACGGGCGATATGCCATTCTTCCTCGTATACGGAGCTGAATAGGTTCTCCCACATGAGTTCAAGCATCGCTCCACGCGGGTCCTGGCGTTCGACAAGGCACATGTGGACGCCACGCGGGGGATGGATCTCGTGCTGGGGGAGGAATGTCGCCGTCAAGCCTTGCTCTGAGCGCCAAGGTACGAGCAGGCGCAGGGGAGGTACCACTACCGCAGCGTCCGCTCCAGGACGTTGGAGGTGAGCGACCTTGTCCTGAGGCGGGTTCTCTCCAGGGAGGGGCTGCACAAGCTCTCTCTCTCATATGGGAGGGCCCGTTTAGGATTGTCTGTGTCTCCAGGCCTGGCGCCGCACGCCTGGAGACACATGACAGGGTCCCCATCCAGAACGCCTGGAACATCCAGCACCTCCGTAAGTTATACCCATGAAGCAATGCTCCGGCCTATGAAGGTCTCCGCCCGTGACACTCTCACGCAATAATGAGTGGGGCTGTAAATGCCCTGGAGTCTTCTGAGAGCTTCCCTGGGGACTCACGGGGCTCCCTCCCACGTCCTAGTGACAGCACTTAGCTCTGCGCTGGTGAGAAGAGTAGACTAGGTGCCAGACGCGGCTGTTCATTTGCTTTCTGAAGTTGCTTCGCAATCATTTAGTGATCTTTAATGGAGTTGGTGCTGTCGTGCTTTGGTTCACCAAGTTGGTTTTCTCTCCTCTCATTTGCTCATTCTTAGCTTGGGCCAGGAAAGGGTGGCAGTTGCCAATCGCTCTTCCTCGCGTGCCTCGCGCATGAGGGCTCGGTAGGTGTGTGTGCACGGGCCCGCCCTCGCACGAGCATACCTCTCCGAACCCTGTTGCCCCAGTGCTTCGGCTTTATCCTCGTGAGGAGCCATTAATCAAGCTCACGGGAACCAGCACCCCCTCATGTCCGTGCCCCTTGGGCAGCGCGACGCAGTGCATTATGCCACAGCTAACCTATGACAGGGGGCGGGCGCAAGCAGGAATAAGGTGCTCGATAGGTTTAATTTTCTCTAAACAGTTCTGCAGTAGGTCTATAGTGCATCCCGAGTCTCCACAAATGGGGGCTTCTCTAGATGCCAAGGGTCTCTCCCTTGTGAGGTGGGAAGCTATCGCAAACATGTCAAGCTAAGTTATCCTACCATTGCCTACCCGGAATATAGACATCATGGCACAACATTAAGATAATAAGCATAGCATAAAGGGGCATAACTGCCATAGTTCATTACACACCCCAGCGGGGCACCCTACTTTTTTCAAATTGCAGAAGAAAGGAAAGGTCAAACAAAAGCAGCACGCAGGGCCGCGGCAGGTCTTGAGTCAAGTTCCGCGGCCCTGAGATCAGGCCGGGCTCTCCTCCTGCTTCACCGGGACGTGGCGGCGAGATGATCCGCCGCCTCCCTCGATCCAAGTTTGGCAGCAAGGAGGTTGATCATAGCCGTCGCTGCTCGAGCTCTCGCCCAAGGAAGAGCCGCCGCTGCTAGAGGAGTGGATGTCGTCAAGGCCAAGCTCACCCCCACCGTCGGCGTGGCCAACGTCAAGGACAAGCTCATAGTCGTTGTCGTCTTCTAGGAAGCACCCTACGCGGCGGCCGTCCTCCTTGAACACCCTCACGAAAGGGTCGCCAGGCCATCGCATTTGAAGTGGACGGTGCACCTCCTGCACAGGCCTCGTGCGTGGGCAAACTCGTGCCAGCCGCGGGTCAGGACTGAGGGAGTCCTGGATAAGGGGTTATCTGGACAGCCGGACCATATACTTTGGCCGGACTATTGGACTATGAAGATAGAAGATAGAAGACTTTGTCCCGTGTCCGGATGGGACTCTCCTTGGCGTGGAAGGCAAGCTTGGTGATTCGGATGTAGATCTCCTTCTCTGTAAACCGACCCTGTGTAACCCTAGCCCCCTCTGGTGTCTATATAAACCGGAGGGTTTAGTCCGTAGGACACAACAACAATCATACCATAGGCTAGCTTCTAGGGTTTAGCCTCTCCGATCTCGTGGTAGATCAACTCTTGTAACACTCATATCATCAAGATCAATCAAGAAGGAAGTAGGGTATTGTCGGTGTCAAAACCGGCGGATCTCGGGTAGGGGGTCCCGATCTGTGCGTCTTAGGCTGATGGTAACAGGAAGCAAGGGACACAATGTTTACCTAGGTTCGGGCCCTCTCGATGGAGGTAAAACCCTACATCCTGCTTGATTAATATTGAAGATATGAGTAGTACAAGAGTAGATCTACCACGAGATCGTAAAGGCTAAACCCTAAGAGATAGCCTATGATGGTATGATTGTAATTGTGATCGGCCTTCTAAGGACCATCCTCTCCGGTTTATATAGACACCGGAGAGCTAGGGTTTACATGGAGTCGGTTACAAGGAAGGAAATATAATATCCGGATCGCCAAGCTTGTCTTCCACGCAAAGGAGAGTCCCATCCGGACACGAGCCGAAGTCTTGAGTCTTGTATCTTGACGCTTCTATAGTCCGGACGATGTGTACTGTCTGGCTATCCGGATACCCCCTTATCCAGGACTCCCTCAGTAGCCCCTGAACCAGGCTTCAATGACGATGAGTCCGGCGCGCAGTCTTGTCTTCGGCATTGCAAGGCGGGTTCCTCCTTCCGAATACCCCAAGGTTATTATCGAACACGTCGGCCGTGTTCGGATCTGCAAAATGATCTTCACATACCACTGTAGAGAGAATGATACTTCAGCTGACAACCTTTCAGACGACGTGATATGTCATTACGGTCAGGTTATTATTCAAACCGTTTTTCTTTTCACAACCAGCCAGAGCGCGTATTGCGAGGCGGTTTCCTCGACACGTCTTGCCAAAGTAGAGATCATGTCCCCTTATCACGTGATTCTCATCAATACGGGTATGGGTAATCCCCCTGTGCCATCAATTGTGGCGCTTGGGAAGTAAGCGATTCTCAACAGGCTAGTGGGCAGGCGCACCGCTTTCGTCCCCTCTATAAAGGGATAAGAGTTCCCATTCTTACCCACACCTTCTTCCTCCTCTGCCCACTCTTGCCTCCTCGAGCTCCAACACCCTAGTCCAAGTCTTCTCCACACAGCTAAACATGTCCGGAGCAGGTGGCAAATGGGTGGCTTCCACCGTGAAGGAGAAGAACATCGCAAGTCTTCGGGCGGCCGGATACTTGGCCGCAGACATAGCGCACCGGCTACCAGACGGCGGGCAGGTCATTCCAACTCCAGGACCCCACGAGAGGGTCGTGTTCCTTGCCCACTTCGTCCGTGGACTGGGGTTTCCACTCCACCCCTTTGTCCGCGGGCTCATGTTCTACTACGGGCTAGACTTCCATGATCTAGCCCCAAACATCGTCCTCAACATCTCAGCGTTCATCGTCGTATGCGAGGCTTTCCTCCACATCAAGCCTCATTTCGGCTTATGGCTGCAAACCTTCTGTGTGAAGCCGAAGATTGTGAGCGGCCAGCAAGCGGAGTGCGGAGGAGCCATGGTGGGCAAAATGCCTAACGTCACCTGGCTTGACGACTCCTTTGCGGAAACCGTGAAGGGGTGGCAGTCGGGGTGGTTCTACATCACCGAGCCGCGCGACGCCAACTGGGTGGCGTCCCCCGAGTTCCAATCTGGAACCCCTATGCAGCTCACCTCCTGGGAACAGAAGGGCATGTTATGGGGCGAATCTGCAGAGCAGACCGGACTCATCAACTGCATCAAGGGCATGAAGGACAAGAACATCAAGCTTGTCAACGTGATCTGGGTCATGCTCATTCGCCCGACTCCGCCTTGCCAAAGGCGGGCATTTAATCTGCGGGAGTTCATCCGGGCCGAACACCAGACGCTCCAGAGGCTCTACGGCATGAAGCACAAAAACGCGTGGAAGGTGTTGTTCAAGGCCTCCGAGGTACCTCCTCTCATATCCGAGGACCGTGGGCTCCATGCCACGCGGCACCCTATCCAGGTGAGTTCTCAGGCTGCCACCGGGCTTGGTTCTTCCTGATATATTCATGGAGAACTCCTAAGTGATTGTGTATATTTGTTCAGGAGTACGTGGAGACAGAGGAGCAGATAGACTGTTCGGCTCCTCTGCCGGAAAACCCAGCTACTGATCTCCTGATGAAGATGCTGGTCCCAGCACCCTACAAGGGGCCGGAGAAGAAGGCCGATAAGAAGGCCCCAGGGACCCGAAAGGGTCTCCGGCGTAAGGCTGCACCGAAAGCCTCGTCCGAAGAGGACAAGGAAGACTCCTCCCCCGAAGGGGAAGAAGGAGAAGAAGAGGAGGCCGCCCCATCCGGAAAGGATGGGAGGCCTGAGACGGCGGACCAGGGGGCCAGGAGAGGCCCCCGGCACAAGGCTGTCATACCCCTGTTGTCTGATGACGACAAGGCAGATTCCTCCCGCAGAGGCGGGGAGGAACAAGAAGAAACTCCACCTCCCCATGTTGGGGGGGGAGAAGAGGATGGCCGCCCTTGTGGGAGAGACTGGGACGTCCAAGAAGGGAAAGGTGTCCCTTCCGGACTACTCCACCACCGCCGCCGATATCAAGGAAGGGTGGCTGCCCAGGAAGAAGCCCCTAGTGCGATCGTAAGTATCTGCACTCAATCGTAATTTTGCTTGTATGCAGTCCGTCCAGGGCCCATCCCGAGGTGTCGTCTTCAGACGGGTCCTTGACTGAGTCAGCAATGAACTCACTCCCGACGGCCACTTCTCCTCGTCCTGCGGATGACACGTAGGTGTTGTCCCAAAGGCACCCAGAGATGGGGTCGGTGGCCCTGGAGGCGCCTCAAGGCGGCATTCCAGACGTCGGACTCGCGGGGTTCAAAATCCCCACGGATCGTGTTGGTGAGAGCCGAAGTAAGCCGGACTCTCAGTCGAACACTGTCCCGGAGCCTTCAGTGGTTCCGGATTCAGGCGGGCAACCCCTCGTTAGGGAGGGAGGGCCGTCTGTATCGAGGACTTCCGTTGCGCCCGAGGCACCGGATTGTTTGCTGGAAGCGCTTCGTGGCGCTTCCATAGATGAAGAGCACCGTACTCTGATGAGTGCGGTGATTCAGAAGGTTTCGTCCGCCAAGAGCGGACTAACCGAAGCTTGCACCAGCCTACTAACAGGCTTTGAGGTAAGTAGTAAAAATGTGTGAAATTACCACCCAATAGGTAGTAGCCCCTGATACTCTGTTTGGTGTTCAGAAGGAAAAACCAAACGGAGGGTCAATTATAATCGGCAGGAGTCTAATAGTAAGTTTGAATGTGAATAAACAGGCTGTGCTGCTGGCCGCTGCCGCCCATACGGCCGAAATCGCTGGCCTAAAGCAGGACTTGGAGCGGGCGCAGGGAGAGCTCAGCTTCACGAGGAGGCATCTCGAGGAGAGCAAAGGTGAATGATTCCCCTCTCTCATATAGTAAAGTATAAATAAAATTTGATTATGCTAACGATGAAACGTCGTGATGTGGTAACAGAGGCCACCACCGAAGTGGCGTCTCTCAAGAAGGTGCTGTCCGAGGCCGAACACAAAGCGGCCTTGGAGCGCAAGGAGCGCAAAAAGCAAGAAGCCCAAGTGGGCGAAGTACAAGAAGAGCTCCAGGAGCTCGGCAAGAAGCTCGAGTCCGCGGAGCATGAGCTTCAAGCAAAAGAGGGCGAGCTTGCGAAGGCCCTTACAAATATAAAAGACACCAAGGCCGAAGCCGATAGGGCACATCCGGAGATCCAGGAGGCCAAAAAGATAACGGCAGGTAAGAAATTCTTTATGCAAAGCAAACATGTGGAGGAGGCGTTTCTTTTACTTACCCGAGTCCGAAGCTCTCCAGGGGCATTTGCAGATCTGCCATGCAGCGTATCAGATGCCGCGGAGTTCTACCGTGCCCAGGAGGGGAGCTCAACGGAGAAGCTGTTTTGGTCCCAGTATGCTGGGGCCGAACATTGAACGCCTTTGAGTGACCAACTGAAGCAGTTGGTAGAACTCCACAAGGCGGCCGAAGTGGCTATGAAGGATCTCATAGTCTAGATATGGCCTGGTGAGCTTCTGCCCACCAGCTACTTCGGCCTGATCAAGCAGATGGTGGATGCCTGTCCGTGAATGGAAGTCATTAAGCAATCCGTTTGCATTGAGGGTGCTCGCCGGGACCTTGCCCGTGCAAAGGTGCATTGGGGCAAGCTGGATGCGGAGAAGCTGGTGAAGGATGGGCCGCCAGAGGGCAAGCCGCATCGCATCCCCGAGAAGTATTATGATGGCGTTATGAAGGGTGCTTCCCTCGTGGCCGATGAATGTACCAAAGACATAATTTTTGAATGAATTCACCTCTGTCATGTTTGTAATTTAAAGACGAAGTTACTTGCGCTATGTAGAGCTTTTGTTATTTAAAATATTACCTTCTGTGCGGCTGTTTATCAAATTCTGAAAGAAGGCCAGTCGTTGGCTTCCACCCCTGTGTAACTAGTACTGGGGTGTTCGTGGAAAACCCGGACACTCTTTATCCAAATGTTTGGTCCCTTAAGGAGGTGTCCAGCGCAGCGAACAAGGCAATCGGACTATATGGCTTTATAACCTTCACTTAGCCATAGAAGTCTACAATTTTAAATTTCGGCGAAGCCCCTAGAATCCGAAAGGCCGAATTGGGGCGCTATACACGCCTATATCAGACAAAGCCTAATTATCGCCTAAATTGGAAAAATCTTTAAGGATTTTAAGACCTCTCGAACAGCGACCAGCTCTCGCCACATCATGCCGGTCAGTTTTGTGCTTTCTCTACTGAGGTGCTCGTCCGGAAGAACCAGGGCACAATCGCAGTAGTTCTCCCTGCGCTACCTTAGCCGAATTAACAGAACATAAGGCACCAAAACAAGGGAGCCGGGCTATCCCAACTATAGACCCAAGACATGATTCGGAGCTGATGCATACAATGCTATAAGTTCGGGGTGCCGCACTAATGAAAGTGTTCGGACTTGTCTTGCCGTATTATGGTGCGTCATAAGAAGCCCCTGGCAAACTAAGCGTATCAAAGTGTACGGATGCAAAATCAAATAGACATTTGTAAAAAATGCTCAAATAAGAATAATAAGCTGACGCTATATATGGTCTCCCATTGAGGAATAATACGTTTAAGCGTATGTTTACAATGAATGCATTAAGCGTAGATAAATAGGATTATTTGACATATCCTATCCAGGGGCAAGCTACATACAAATAGATAAAGCAGAAACAACGATCGTAAATAGATTCCACCTGGGTGTTTCCTGCTGTGCCCAAAGCCTGTTGCCTCCTGGGTTTCCTCTCCTATGTAAGTCCGACAATCCGGCTCTTCTAGAGAAGCTACACTAAAGCAATGTCCTTAAGGGTAAATGGAAAGTTTACGAAGCGATAATGTACTGTTGACTGAGCCACTGCTACGCCTCCGCCTGTGCCCATGGTATTTTGAGTGCATAATTGTGTACTTGTGGCACGGATGCAACTTTGATGGGATTTGAGCGGAGGCCGGACTGCTAGTCGTGCTCTTAGAGTGCCTGCTGATCCTGTTGCGGGGTGTTCCGTCCTTGCTTGACGGAGCTTGAGGTTGTCGTTGCCGGATTGGTAGTTTGCCGGAGGAGGACGCATTGTACTTCTACCACAAGGGCTGCAGTGTTCTCTTCTGTACGGAGAGAGCGGTCCATATTTCCGTTGACTATTATGACCCCGCATAGGCCTAGCAACTTGAGCTTGAGGTATGCATAGTGTGGTACTGCATTGAATCTAGCGAATGCGGTTCGTCCGAGCAGTGTGTGGTAGCCACTGCGGAAAGGGACGATATCGAAGATTAGCTCTTCGCTTCGGAAGTTATCCGGAGATCCGAAGACCACTTCCAATGTTATAGAGCCCGTACAGCGGGCCTCTACTCTAGGAATGACACCTTTAAAGGTGGTTTTGGTGGGCTTAATCCTTGAAGGATCGATGCCCATTTTGCACACTATGTCCTGATAAAGCAGGTTCAGGCTGCTGCCTCCGTCCATAAGGACTCTCGTGAGGTGAAATCCGTCTATGATTGTGTCTAGAACCAATGCAGCTGAGCCGCCGTGATGGATGCTAGTAGGATGATCCCTACAATCAAAGGTGATCGGACAAGCTGACCATGGGTTGAATTTGGGGACGACTAGCTCCATCGCGTAGACGTCCCCTAGTGTTCACTTCCGTTCCCGCTTTGGGATGTGGGTGGTGTAGATCATGTTGACCGTTTTCACCTGGGGGGGAAATTTCTTCTGTCCCCCCATGTTCGGATGCCGGGGCTCCTCGTCATCATCGCTGTGCAGCCCCTTGTCCTTGTTTTTGGCGTTTATTTTGCTGGCCTGTTTAAATACCCAGCAGTCTCTATTGGTGTGGTTGGCTGGCTTGTCCGGGGTGCCATGAATTTGGCACGAGCGCTCCAGTATACAATCTAGACTGGACGGTCCCTGATTGTTGCGTTTGAATGGCTTCTTCCGCTGACCAGGTTTGGATCCGCTGAATCCGGCATTGACCGCCGTGTCTTCGGTGTTGTCGTCGTTGTTCCGTCGCTTGTGTCTATTGCGCCGTAGCTTGCCATTGTTGTCACGGACGTCTGACATGCCAGAATGTCGTGTAGTGCTGCTGCGAGCCAACCAACTGTCCTCGCCCTCGCAAAAGCGGGTCATTAGTGTCGTGAGAGCTGCCATAGACTTGGGTTTCTCCTGGCTGAGGTGTCGGGCGAGCCACTCGTCACAGATATTATGCTTGAAGGCCGCCAGGGCTTCGGCGTCCGGACAGTCGACTATTTGGTTCTTTTTAGTTAGGAACCAAGTCGAGAATTGCCTGGTTGATTCTCCGGGCTGTTGAGTAATGTGGCTCAAGTCATCGGCATCCGGAGGTCGCACATATGTTCCTTGGAAGTTGTCAAGAAATGCGTCTTCCAGGTTTTCCCAATGGAATTTGCGGGCAGGCTGTTTATCCAGTGTCGGGCGGGTCCTTTGAGCTTAAGGGGAAGATACTTGATGGCATGTAGATCATCTCCGTGGGCCATGTGAATGTGGAGAAGGAAATCTTCGATCCATACCGCGGGGTTTGTTGTGCCATCGTATGATTCGATGTTTACGGGTTTGAACCCTTCTGGGAATTCATGATCCATCACTTCATCGGTGAAGCAGAGGGGGTGTGCGGCGCCTCTATGCTAGGCTATGTCGCGACGCAGTCCGGCTGTGTCTGACTGGTTATATTCGGCCCGGCCGGGTTTGCTGGTAGTGTATCCAGTATGACGGTCATCGTCATGTGCTGCGGTGCGCCCCCGTGATCCGTAGATCGATCTTGGTTGTCCTGCAACGTTATCCAGTTTATCGCGCAGGTCCTGAGTATCGCCCCGGGCCATGGTAAACCGGGCAGGGGTGGGGGCTGGTATTCGGGCTAATATGTCGATTTATCCCGACCTCGAGGCGGCCGGTCAGCCGTGTGGTGCTCGAGTCCATATTCCTCGGCTGCCAGGACTTCTGTCCATCTATCTGTGAGCAGATCTTGATTAGCTTGAAGCTGCCGCTGCTTCTTCTTCAGGCTTCTCGCAGTGGCAATAAGCCGGCGCTTGAAGCGCTCCTGCTCTGCGGGGTCTTCGGGTACGCTGAACTCGTCATTGCCGAGGCTAATCTCGTCTTCGGAGAGGGGCATGTAGTTGTCCTCCTCCGGATACCCGTCCGTCGCCTGTTCATCTGGGCTATCATGCCCATCTTCCTGTTCGGCCTACTCGAAGGCGGGCTGTTCGGGGTTGTATTCATCGTCGGCACCGTCCGGATGGTCTTTGTCTCCGGTGCCGGTATTGCCTTGGCGGGGCTTGGAGCGGCGCGGGCAACGCCCATGCTTTGCTTTCTTCTTCGAGGGGTTATCCTCCGTTGCCTCATCGCCATTGGTTTCTTTCGGAGTGTCCACCATGTATATATCGTACGAAGAGGTGGTTGTCCACCGTCCCGTGAGCGGTGGCTCCTGTACGTCTCCTACATCGTCGTCCATACCATCGATGTCTTCGAAGTCGAAGTCGAGCACATCGGTTAAATCATCGATCGTGGCGACAAAGTGGGTGGTGGGTGGGCAGCGAATTCCTTTGTCGCCTGCTTCCCACTCAAGCCGGACATAGTTCGGCACAGAGCCTCCTGACAAAGAGAGAGACTTTAATGAGTTCATCATGTCGCCAAAAGGCGAGTGCTGAAAGATGTCCGTAGCGGTAAACTCCATTACCGGAGCCCAACCTGGCTCGGCTGGCTCGAGAGTGTGTGGATGTGAGCCAACAACTGGATATGAGTCCGTGGGCCCAGGGTTACAGGCCTCCACGGAGATGTGACATGTGTTCAGCTCCACCGCCGATGAGCGTGTGGCCTACTGGGCGGGGTCCATCCCTTCATCCTTGGGCAACGCAACCTGTTCCGGATTTAGATTCGGGGCTATTGCAGGGATGATGTTCCGAGCATTGTCCGACAGCAGGTCTAGGCCGTGCTCATCGTGACTGTCCGGCGCTCCCGGCACAGGGCCGAATCCGTCAAAGATCAAGTCCCCGCGAATATCCACCCTGTAGTTCAAGTTTCCGAACCTGATCTTGTGGCCAGGGGCGTAGCTGTCGATCTGCTCCAGATGACCAAGCGAATTGGCCCGCAGTGCGAAGCCGCCGAACACAAAGATCTGTCCGGGGAGAAAAGTCTCACCCTGGACTGTGTTGTTGACGATTGAAGACGCCATCAAGCCTTGAAGCGACTACACAGAGGAACTCTCAATGAAAGCACCAATCTCAGTGTCAAAACCAGCGGATCTCGAGTAGGGGGTCCCGATCTGTGCGTCTTAGGCTGATGGTAATAGGAAGCAAGGGACACAATGTTTACCCAGGTTCGGGCCCTCTCAATGGAGGTAAAACCCTACTTCCTGCATGATTAATATTGAAGATATGAGTAGTACAAGAGTAGATCTACCACGAGATCGTAAAGGCTAAACCCTAAGAGCTAGCCTATGGTGGTATGATTGTAATTGTGATCGGCCTCCTAAGGACCATCCTCTCTGGTTTATATAGACACCGGAGAGCTAGGGTTTACATGGAGTCGGTTACAAGGAAGGAAATATAATATCCGGATAGCCAAGCTTGTCTTCCACGCAAAGGAGAGTCCCATCCGGACACGAGCCGAAGTCTTGAGTCTTGTATCTTGATGCTTCTATAGTCCGGACGATGTGTACTGTCCGGCTATCCGGATACCCCCTTATCCAGGACTCCCTCAGGTATTACCTCCATCGGGAGGGCCCAAACCTGGGTAAACATCGTGTCCCCCGCCTCCTGTTACCATTAGTCTTAGACGCACAGTTCGAGACCCCCTACCCGAGCTCTGCCGGTTTTGACACCGACATTGGTGCTTTCATTGAGAGTTCCTCTTTGTCGTTGCTATAAGGCTTGATGGCTCGTCTCGTTGCTAAAGACAACATCACCGCCGGGGGAGCCCTGGCTCTAGGCCAAACTCTTTGGCTGGGCGGCTAAGTTATGGCCGCCCGATCGGCTGTCGCACCGACAATGACTTCTTAGGTCGTTAAGAATAGCCTCCATGTTGATTCGGAACTTGCCGAACAGATGGACCCAATGGAGCTCTTCTCCCTCAATGAGCTCTTGGATCGCATCGCCGCCCTGGGTGTCGCTATGGACTATGGCCGGATCGGGCTTAAACCCGACCGAAGGGAGATTCACTCTCCACCGGTCACCCATGAGATAGTGGTAGTGGAAGAGCATCATCCTAATTCTCCCTCTACTTTGAGGACGAACTATGTCCGGATTTTAGAGCTCTCTGAGCCGGACACCCGCTCGCGGGAGGACATGACCCAGATCCCGGACTCAGAATCGGGTGGCAGGCCGAAGAGATCGGGTAGCGCCCCAGAACCCGAGCCTTTAAGCTCGGAAGCCTCTTTGCCCCTGGGTCCCAGATCGGGTCGGGATATGGATTCAAAACCACCCACCCACCCAGATTTATCCAATTTTTCAAATATCAGACAAGAGCCCCAAGAAATAGTACATCATTACTGGGCCAGATTCCTCCTTGTGATGAACATGGTCAAGGACTATCGTGAGGCAGACGCAATCTCGCTCTTTTGCAAAAATTGCACAGACAAAGGGATTCTCAACGCTATAAGTCGCCGCGACATAGTACACTTCGCTGACTTAGCAGCCATAGTGCAAAAATACTGCGCGATGGAAAGCGCCTGGAAAACCCAAACAAACTTCTGGGACAATCCGGCTCTAACCAATTCCTTTGTCCGAGCTAAAAGGGTAAGCTCTCGAAGCCAAAGCCCACCGCAAGGCATGGAACCGTATTGGAAGAATGGCTAAACAGGCCGTGCAAGATTCACAGCACACCGGATACTACGCCAACGCATAGCCTTAAAGCATGTTGGATACTCCAGCAGGTAGAAAAGAGCAGCGAGGATCTCCTCATAGAACATAAATCAGAGCAACATCCCGCTGGAGACAACAATACGGTCTTTACAGTCTTCGAGACTTTCGCCTCAAATAACAGGCGCAAGTGAGCTCAGCGCAGCCTCGCAGAAGTTTGCCACGTGGCAAGAATAAATCCATGGAATGACACGACTATAACTTACAATGCCAGTGACGAACCTCAATTCTGAACAGTCCGAGCACCAGCCGCTTTGGTCCTTAGCCCAATCATGGATGGCTTCAGTCTCACTAAAGTGCTCATGGACGGCGGAAGCGGGCTAAACCTCATTTACGAGGAAACCCTTATCAAGATGGAAATTGACAGGAGCCGCATTGAGCAAAGCAGCACAACCTTCAGAGGAATTATCCCTAGTCGAGAGGCGCGATGCGCGGGAAAAATCACACTGTATGTGGTATTCGGCACACCGGAGAATTACAGGTGTGAAGAAATTACATTCCAAGTGGCCCTGTTCAGCAGCGGATACCACGCCCTCTTGGGGCGGGACGCATTCACAAGCTTCCAGGCTATACCCCATTACGGGTACATGAAGCTCAAAATGCCTGGGCCCAACGGAATCATCACTCTAGCTAGTGATCCAGACGTTGCATTCCGCGCCGAGAACAAAACCGCCGCCCTCGCCCTGGAGGCATTATCAGAAGCCCTCGCGACCGAAGAACTAACAACACTGCGAGCAACAGTGGACAGAAACAACGTGATACTCGACAAGCGACCTAAATCTACCTCCTTCAAACCAGCAGACGAGATAGTCAAATTTCAGGTCCACCCAACGGACCCTACAACGACAACTTCAATTGGGACACAGTTGAACCCCACGATAGACGCTGCACTACGAGATTTCCTGCGTGAAAACTGGGATATCTTCGCCTGGCACCCTTCGGACATGTCAGGCATCCCATGCAGGCTGGCCGAACACAACCTCAACATACTGAAAGGATACAAGCCACTCAAGCAGATTCTTAGGCACTTCTTAGAGCCTAAGCGGCAAGCCATGGGAGAAGAGCTAGCCAAACTACTCGAGGCCGGATTCATTAGAGATATCAAACATTCAGATTGGCTAGCAAACTTGGTAATGGTACCAAAAAAGGACAAATCCCGGCGCTTGTGTGTCGATTTCAAGGACCTCAATAAAGCTTGCACTAAGGATCCCTTCCCCCTCCCCCACATTGATCAAATAATCGATGCCACCGCAGGACAAAACTCATTGTGTTTCCTCGACGCATACTCCGGATACCATCAAATAAAGATGGCAGAGTCACTCCGTACGGCCCCTTCTGTTTCAACACCATGCCCTTCGGGCTCAAAAATGCCGGCGCAACCTATCAACGCATGATTCAGACATGCCTGGAAAAACAAATCGACAAGACAGTAGAGGCCTACGTAGACGACGTGGTCATCAAAACAAGACATGTCAAAACTTCAATAGATGATTTGAGGCTTATGTTCGATAATCTCTGAATATACGACATCAAGCTCAACCGGGAGAAGTGTGTCTTGGGAGTACCCTCCGGAAAATTGCTCGGCTTCATTGTTTCCAATAGAGGAATTGAAGCAAATCCAGCAAAAATTCGAGCTCTGTCACAGTTGGCTATACCAACAGACCTCAAGCAGATCCAGAAACTAACTAGATGCCTGGCTCCCTTAAGCCGCTTTATATCCCGCTTAGGAGAAAAGGCACTACCTCTCTATTGCCTTCTTCGACGCACCGAACACTTCGAGTGGACGGACGCGGCCACGGCCGGACTGGAAGAAATAAAGGCACTATCGGCCGCAAACCCAGTCCTGACCGCGCCAAACATTGGCGAACCCATGCTATTATACATAGCCGCAACAAACCAAGTTGTGAGCGCAGTGCTCATCGTCGAACGAGAGGCAGACGGACACAAGTTCCTGCTCCAAAAGCCGGTATATTACGTGTCCACTGTCCTCACTCCATGCAAATCTCGGTACCCAAACTATCAAAAGATAGCGTATGCAGTCTTCATGGCATCCCGGAAACTACGACACTACTTTCAAGAGTGTTCGATCACGGTGGCCTCCGAAGTACCACTCAATGACATAATAAACAACCGCGTCGCAACAAGCCAAATTGCTAAATGGGCTATTGAGCCCCTTCCATTCGACATAACATACAAACCACGGCGGGCCATTAAGTCGCAAGTATTGGCTGACTTCGTCGCCGAATGGACAGAAGCCGAACTCCCTAAAGAGTACGGCGCGTACTCAAATTGGACCATGCATTTCGACGGCTCTAAAATGCTGGCCAGATTGGGAGCAGGTGTCGTCCTGACATCCCCCACCAGAGACACAGTGCAGTATGTCCTCCAAATATTATACACAGACTCCAACAATGCAGCCGAATACGAGGCTCTGTTGCATGGTCTTTGGATGGCAGTCTCCATGGGCATTCAACACCTGGATGTGCGCAGGGACTCGAACCTTGCAATATCTCAGGTAAATGGAGACTTCGACACCAAGGAGCCGAAAATGGCGGCCTATCGCAATGTCGTCCTCAAAATGTCAGCTCGGTTCGAGGGGCTCGAATTCCACCATGTGGTCAGAGAAAATAACCAAGCGGACGATATCCTCGCCCGCATCAGCGCTAGACGTGACCCTGCCCACCTAATATCTTCTTAGAAAGACTGTTCAAGCCATTTGTGGCATGGGAAGGGGAGTCCGGCACTATTAGTCTGGCTCCGAACACAACCGCATATTCTGAACCTTCTGACGTAATCGGGGGCTCTGCCACCGAAATAACATCTTCGGCCCACGAAATAATGGTTGTCATCGCCCCATGGACCGATCCCTTCTTGGCATACCTTAATAGGCAAGAGCTCCCCGAGGACCAAAATGAGGCACGTTGTATTGTGCGACGCTCTAAAGCCTACAAAGTCCATGAAGGAGAGCTCTACAAGAAGAGCGCCACCGGAGTGCTCCAACGATGCATCTCCGAAGAGGAAGGGCGGCAGCTCTTAGCCAAAATCCATTCAGGACTAGGCGGGCACAACGCGGCAGCCCGAGCTCTCATAAGCAAGGCCTTTCGGACAAGATTCTACTGGCCGACAGCCCGGGCTGACGCACAGGACCTTGTCCAACATTGCGTTGGTTGTCAACTATTTGCCAATCAGAGCCATATGCCCCCTACCGCTCTCCAAATGATCCCAATAACTTGGCCCTTCGCGGTCTGGGGGCTGGATATGGTGGGACCCCTTAAAGGGGGAAGCCACAAGAAAAAATACTTATTGATCATGGTGGACAAGTTCACCAAATGGATAGAAGCCAAACCAGTCAAAACGGCTGAATCCGGACCAGTGATAGACTTCGTATCAGAAATTGTACACCGTTACGGTGTCCCCCACAGTATCATCACTGACAATGGCTCAAATTTTACAGCCGAGGAGGTGAAAACCTGGTGCAGCAAAATGGGCATTAAGCTCGACTACGCCTCTGTCTATCACCCCCAAACAAACGGTCAAGTCAAACATGCAAATGGTCTTATCATGAGCGGCATTAAATCCAGACTAGTGCGATCCTTGAAGGAATCAGGCACGCATTGGGTCGAGGAACTCGACACTGTACTCTGGGAACTGCGGACCACGGCGAATCGCACCACCAGATACACACCATTTTTTATGGTGTACGGCACAGAAGCAGTGCTGCCCTGCGATATAATCCATGACTCACCTCGCGTGCGCATGTATGAAGATAAGGAAGCCGAGCTAGACCGGCAGGACAACTTAGATGCTTTGGAGGAGGAGCGTGATGTCGCTAAAGCCCGTTCCGCATTCTATCAGCAACAGGCTCGAAGGTATCAAAGCAGAGAAGTATGGGCCAAAACTTATAATATTGGCGAACTCGTTCTACGCCTCCCCGAGAAGAAGAAGGACAAGCTCAAACCCAAGTGGGAGGGTCCCTTCATCATTGATAAAGTTCTTACCGGAGGAGCGTACCGTCTGCACAGTGCATATGATAATAGACTCGAGCCGAACCCATGGAACGCGGCCAGACTCCGGAGATTCTACGCCTAGCGCCGAACCCAGTGTTTGTCTCCTTAACTCCGCCTCTCCAATTATGTCTCTTTCCGCCTTTCTCGCCCCTTTTTCCTTTTAATATACAGCCTTGAAACTGTACGGATGCCAAGAGCACTCCGGCCGCATTATGCGTGCACACTATACCTGGGGGCTTCCTATTCGGAAGCTAAATATAACTACTTTAATGGCTTCTTGCCAGCCACATATGCATTTTTCTTTCCATATGTTCCTTTTCTTCACCATTATATGCATCGATATGACTTAAGTTTTGGCCATGCTGGGTTGCCTGGCTCTTGTATTTATGCCCTACGTTCCCGTTAATTCGGCCAGGGCATAAGGGGAGCACCTCTGCGATTGTTACTGTCGGTTGAGCCGGATGTGTACCTCAGACTGGGTGAAGCCGAAAGCTAGCATTCTTAAGGGAATATTCGGTCGGTGAACAAAAGATGTTCTCGTTCATTACAATGAAAATACCCAGATGTTTTGTTTCCTGCGCTTCTATTCACAGTTCGGACATGCACATCGATGCATGCGCACCTAGAGAAAGGAACCCCTAACGGAACTATTCTCTCTGGAAGATGTTTCTTACTATCCATGTAATATAACATAACTAGTTGGGTACTTGTCTGTTCAAGCACTTATGACCCCTACGCCTGGTTTCCACGCATACCCTGGTTTTTCATAACTGTGTGGGTATTCGGATACACCCCGGACTATCGGATCCGGGGGCTGAAGCGAAAAGGTCCGCCATGACAAATGATTTTCAATCCGGCTAGGGAGTACATGAGCCCATTCAATTTACATAGTCATTTAGACTGGCTGTACTCTTCCTCTATACCATCCAACAGGCTATCTAGCTTACAATCCCGTTGGGAATACTTCGCAGCTAACGCTACTTGGTCATATACCAGACTAACGGGTATCTCTTGTCCATCTGACCCCACCGGTCCGACTTCGGCCATATGGTTCGGGTCAGCCTTGGTGTATCGCGTCTTCACCATGGCCCAAGCTTCTCTCACACCTTGCCGGCAAGCTGATACCTTCCATAATCGGAAGCGCCGCCGTGCTCCTTTGAGCATCTCTACAAGTTCGCTCATGCCTCCTGGCAGGGAAGCGGATGGCCACAAGGCCTGGACAGTACCCTGCATCACCTGCCAAGCTCGTTCGTGCAGTTGTGAAAGCTCCTGTAGCATATCACCTGCGGAGCCGGGAGTCTCCTCTTCAGGACGGCCCATCACCATACCTGCAGACATAACTCTGTCAATACGCCTCTTCGCCGAACTATACCACAGTTTGTTCAAGCACTTACTATAAATGCCGCATCGAAGCCTCCGGTTCTCCTTCACGGAGTCCGCGAGCTGAGCCCGAACATCTTTCAATTCGATGCTCAATCGGAGATTCACATCTTGAAGTTTATTCTTCTCCTGAATAGACTGCGTCAGCACGCGTTCGCCCGCCTTCAGCTAGCTTCGCAGATGCAGCTCATTATCTCCCACAGTCTTCGGATTTCCTCCGGGATTGTCTACTGAATTTTTCGTCAGATTTATAAACCATGCCGAATAAACAAAACTGGTAGAAGGAAATTATTACCAGAAGAAGCCTTCTTGGATTCCCCTTGTCCGACTGCATTGGCCTTCATTTGGGCCTTACATTCCTCCAGCTCTTGAGACAACTGGGCATTCTTCTCTATAAGAACCTACGCATACAATGATCCTTAAATCAGTTGTGCCAACTATTTCATGTCTCAGGGGCTACTACTACACATACTTATTAATTTCTCTTACCTGTATATCCTTCACATATTGGTCCATTGCTCTGGCAAGTCCATCTTGAGCAGTGCAGATATGTGCATGTCCGGAATTGAAGGCATTAAACGCCTCTTCGGAAACAATACCACTGCGGAGTATGGCCCGCCGGCGCCGGTGATTCATGGCGCTCTCTACTTCAGAATTTGTGGCAGAAAGCATATCCATATCCTCCGCAGGAGGACAGTTTGGCACTGTCCCCACATCATCCTCCGCCCGTGAATCCGGTCCAGGAATCCAGCTGCTGGAGGCGTGGCCAGAAGGGTCCCTGGGTATAGTCCAGCGTTTCCTGCTAGGACATAATTAAAACCGTCACACCTCTACAAAAAGAGCAAATAAACCACGGAGCAAGTTTAATGAATACCTCTGCGCCTGTGTCTCGCTCCTAACCGCCTTCCTTTTAATCCTACCTTGTCTAGGCGCCTCTTGCTGAGAGGACCCCGCGGGTTCCGCACGGCGTCCCGACTAACGTTTCTATAAAAGTACGGCATGTGAGCATAAGGTACACCAAAACAAAGGAATTATTTCGGAAGGTTGGAACCCCGACATTACTTACATGCGACACGGGAAGCAGTCCGGGATAATCCGCGGTGATGGCCACTAGAGAGCCGCCACTACTTGCCTGGTAGAAAGTCCCGTCGACGAATTCCACGAATATGTCCGGATCTTCTTCAAGTCCGAGGTCTAGAGCCCGACCGGGATCCTCTGGCTGCGGAGAGGGGTTGTTAACTCTTTCACGGCCTTCCTTAGTTCCTGTTTGAAAACGGCAAGGTAAATGATTGTGACAAAGAAGGTAAGATCGGATAGAGTCGAGTAAAAGATGACAACTTACCCAGCTTCGGGGGTTATACATGGAAAATCCATCCCGCAGTTTAATGCAGAGGAACTCCTCTTCTTCTCCTTTGTACAATTCGGACAGTATCCTCGCCAAAGATGCGGCAGAGTCCGGACCTTTGCGACCACAGCGGGAGGCATCGTCTTCTCCATTGAAATACCACATGGGTTTTCCCCTATATTGAAGTGGCTGCACTCCCCTTACTACGCATATTGACATAACTTCGATTATTGTCAATCCTGATTTGGCCAGGGTTTGTATCCGGCTCATCAGATGAAAGACTTCCCTGTTTTCTTCCTCCTGGGGGTTCCGAGGGCGCCAGCTTTGACGTTTCTTCAGTGGAGTATTGGTAAACCCAGGAAGGCCCGTCCGGACTGGGTCCGGAAGGGGAACGTCATCGACATAAAACCACTCCGAGGGCCAGTCTTCGGATGCCTTCTTTGGAGTACCGGACAGGTATCCGGTCTAGGCGATGCGCCATATTTCGGCTCCGCCCACTTGATATATAGATCCCTCTTGGTTGCGGGGGACGAGGCAAAATAACCTCTTCCATAGCTCAAAATGAGCTTCGCAGCCCAGGAACAGCTCGCAGAGGGCAACGTAGCCCGCGATGTGCAGTATGGAGGCAGGGGTAAGATTATGCAACTGGAGACCGTAGAACTCCAGGAGCCTGTGGAGGAATGGGTGGATTGGAAACCCGACGCCTCTTAGCAGATATGGGACGAGGCATAATCTCTCCCCCCGAGATGGGTTAGGGAATCTCTCCGCTTGCTCCCCGCCATTATAGGTGGCTAGTCCAGATCGGACGGGGACCATATATGCAGGCGGAAGGAACCCTTTGGTCTGCAGCTCTATTAGGCGGCTGTGGGGGATGGAACACTTTTCCCAATCCCCTGGCTTCGAGCTAGGGGATCGGCGAGCAGGGCTGCAGTGACCGGTCATGATGGTATGGCCTCTTTTGGATGCGCTCTGCGGAATGCTTGCTTGGGGGAAGATGGCGTGATTTGGATCTGAAGATCCCTGTCTCCTCAAATAGATGGCTCACCTACAGGATTAGGGTGGCAAATGTAAAAATTCCCCAGCCCCTCGTCTTTGATCGACATGTGGAGGTGGCCATTATTGAAGCACAGAAGCCGAGGAGTACAACCTTACTGGGATGTCGGACACTATCCGCTGTGACAGGTGCACCGGACATATAGAAGAACCCGCCTCGCAATGCCGAAGACAATCTACGCGCCGGACTCATCGTCATTGAAGCCCGGTTCAGGGGCTACTGAGGGAGTCCTGGATAAGGGGTTATCCGGACTGCCGGACTATATACTTTGGTCGTACTATTGGACTATGAAGATACAAGATAGAAGACTTTGTCCCGTGTCTGGATGGGACTCTCCTTGGCATGGAAGGCAAGCTTGGCGATTCGGATGTAGATCTCCTTCTTTGTAAACCGACCCCGTATAACCCTAGCCCCCTCCGATGTCTATATAAACTGGAGGGTTTAGTCCGTAGGACACAACAACAATCATACCATAGGCTAGCTTCTAGGGTTTCGCCACTCTGATCTTGTGGTAGATCAACTCTTGTAACACTCATATCATCAAGATCAATCAAGCAGGAAGTAGGGTATTACCTCCATCGAGAGGGCCCAAACCTGGGTAAACATCATGTCCCCCGCCTCCTATTACCATTTGTCTTAGACGCACAGTTCGGGACCCCCTAACCGAGATCCGCCGGTTTTGACACTGACAAGGACCACGCTGCATGTGGCAGCGACCTCAGTCCCCACCCATGAGGCCCTGCTGCAGCGGCCATCGGCCTGCAAGCCAGAGGCCGTTGAGCCCCGAGGAGGGCAGCACATCGGAGAAGAAGTGCGGAAGCCGGAACGAGGTGCCGGTGGGCTCTCCGACCACACCACAAACTCTGGGAGCATGTCCAGCAAGGAGAAGCGCGATCGAGGAGGGAGAGCAACCATAGCATGCCTCCCCTAGTCGTGGGGGCTGCCGCGGGGCCGGTGGCCCTCGCCGCGAGAAGAAGCACCACCACGGACGCCAAGGGAGACGCCGGCCCCCGGGGATGCACGCATGCTCCCCCTGGGGGCCGCCGCCGGGGTCACGGCATGCTTACGGGGACGGCCGTGACCCCTCTTGGGTGGTGGAGAAGTTGGCCCCTCCTTGGGAGCTTTTCCCTTCTCAACAGCTGAGAACCTCCTCGTCGGTGCCATGGATGCTACAGCAAGATGGAGAAGGAGAAGGCACGAGCACCGAGAAGACGGAGGAAGAGATGAGCGAGAGGGGCTCTGCCCCTCCCCTCATTTATAGCCAGAGGGGGGCCAACCGCCAGCCTCCACAACCTCGCGCAATGATGACCCCCTGCATGCAGCATCAACTCATCAATTCGAACGGTTGCCGAGGTAGCATGGGGAAGTGGAGATGCCCACGTCCCATCAATCGCCTGCATCGTTCAAGGCTGCAGGCGCTTAGGTCCCGCTGCGCTCTGCACTTGCCCTTTGGCTTCACCTAGAAGCCAAGTCTGAGCGTGCCTTGGGCCCGGGGGCTACTGTCGGTGTTCTAGATGCGAGGGTACCCAGACTTGCCTGCCTGCGGCCCACTGCATGGATCCATCGGCGGCCTGGTACAGCCCAGCTTCAGCACCAGCAACTCAAGACCCTCGCGAGGGGCCAAGCCTCGCGAGGCGGACAGCACCAAGACCTCCAAGGGGATCGGCCTCTATAGGCTGGCTCCTGAGGAGCGGAGATTTCTATGCAAGGTGCACCTCACGAGGCTCAGCTGACATGAGCCGTGACGACCAAGGCTAGGAGGGAGTTTCCTCTTCCGTGCAAAGGAGGCAAGCAGCAGGTGTGGAGTCCCGAGGAATCAGCCAAAGGCTTCCATTTTGGTGCAACAAGACCAAGACTGCCAGGATGGCAAGACGGAGGTCATCACCGAGCCCACTACAGCGTCACGACCAGCGGCTTTTGCAGGCGAAGACAACTTTAGTTAGGATAGGATGTACTTGTTGTCTCCCTTCAAATCTGGTCGTTGTGGGATCCCTTCCCGCCAACATTTGGGAAGAGGACCAAGGCCACAATAAGTAGGACTTAGCCACCACCATAGAGGGGTGTGAATCAATCTCTCCCTCGCCATCTCACCAGCTCACTTGAGATCAAGAACACCTCACCTCCTGAGGCTGTTCATCCATTGTACTAGTTCATCCTCAACCCCTCGAGGCAATCCACCACAAAGTCGGAGTAGGGTATTACACCGCAAGGTGGCCCAAACTAGGATAAACTGTTGTGTCTATCTGTCCCTTTGAGCTCGACGCACTAGGTTGTGAGGATCGCAAGTAGGTGGGCTGGGTAAGTTGAGATCTCCATACGCACCCCAGAGTTCGAACCTCTCAAGGGTTTGCGGAACCCGAAATCGGACAGGAGCCGGCGATGTCCTTCGTTTGCTCCTACGACAGTACGTCCAAGAGAGCTTTGGAGCGCGCCCGGAGCGGAGCCGCCGATGTCCTTCGTCTGCTCCTGTGACAGTATGTCCAAGAGTGATTTGGAGCACCAGGAGGCCATTGTTAGAGTGGTGCCGACAGAAGGAAGGGACTGGACGATATTGACTGTGGGTCTTTGGCTATGGCTAGGAGCTGGGGTTGAAGTTAATATAGCGGGTGAATGGCAATGAGCCACGACAGACGGATGGACGGCTGGCACCGGAGTAGGTTCATCGGCAGCTGCATGTCATTAATGTGGGCGGTGGACGGACGGATGGTCGTGGTGTCGTTAACACGGAGTAGTCGCTTGCACCGGGATGCCGCGCGGGTGGCGCTCTCTCCTGTCGCGCTGCTGCAATGCCGGCGCCAGTGAGAGGTCGCATCGGGCGTGAATGCGACATTGACTTCTGGATAGACAGTGACCGTTTCAGGCAGGAAGCGCACGCTAGCGATGGAAGGGGTTTCGGTAGGCCAGGGCGGTCAAACGCTGGCGTGCTGGCAAAATGTGAACTCATGGATGACGAGCCTTTGAAGTGTATGCGGCACGTATAGACAGCCGGGCGTCCATGGAATCGCTCTTGTCGCCAGCTAGCCTTCGACGACCACCATTAGACACCACACAACCATGCATAACTTACGAATAACAGAAGAATCGATCAAACACACTCTCGTGTGCAGTGGCACTATGATCGGTCGTTCACGATACATATATAGGCGCCATAATACCCTCTCTAGCTAGGTTGTTTTATAGATTGTCATTGTGATGGATGATATACATGAGCAAGGCACCGAGTCACGTCATAGCGTTGTGTGCAGAGCCATGGCTAATGACGAGCAGCTCAGCACCCAAGCACGAGTATGACGTTGGTGTTGAGACAGGTTAATACATGCTCGGCGTTTGCGGAGACCGCCAGCAAACGTCTAAATAGTAATGTCAGGCACCGCCGGGGCGCGCAGATGACGGGCTTGGCCTTTGCGTTGCACCATGAACAAGACTTTGATTGATAGGGCGACGTGCATGCATTAGCATGGTTTGACATCGTGAGCGTGAGAATCTGCACGCGTACATGCTACTTGCGTCTATGGACGGTGTGCGCTAATGTGTGCATCACGTATAATATAAAAAATTGGTTTGTGCATTTAACGCAAAGTATTTCATTTTCATTTGGCTGATGAGTGTGCGTTGCAGCGACGAGTCTATGGTTTCATTCCTCACATACACATAATTTTGGTTTCTATTTTTCTTTCTCCACTGACAGGTAGGCCCGCATAGATAGATAGATACAGAACACGAGCTGATGAGGCACATGAGGACTATTTGACTGGTCAACACGACAAATACGGAGCTATACGCTGAACTTGTGACCATATAACCACCATATCTCGTATACAATGATCAAAGTGAGCTATCAAGACAAGTTCAATGGCTGCCAACGCATTTTACTCAGTAATAAATGAGTAGGATTGAAGGGTAATCCAAATTTCCTTCGTCTTCTGTCCATGAGCTCTTGATAAACCAATGCACTTTATACGGTTGTCCGACCACTTCGCCCCAGAGCTCTCACCAAGCGTCGTTCATGCCACCACGCCGCACACTAACTGGTAAGGAAGCGATGGCATCCCGTCGCACTAAGTTCCTCGCCGCCCATGACCGCACACAAAATGGTAGGGAAGTGATGACATCCCATCGTGCCGAGTTCATCTCCGCTCGCGACCTCACACGTACGTGGGCGGACTTTGAAGCTGCCAAGGCCGAATGGGAGGTAGAGCAAGAGGCGGCCAAAGGCACACACAGGGAGTGGAAAACGCAGAAAGCAGTCAAGAAAAGAGAGGCCCGCCGCCGCAAGAAAGAAGAGGACGCACGCGCTGCTGCGGAGAGCTCGGCAGAGATCCAAGCATGGTGGGGTGTCACCGACAAAGCCGGGAAGAAGAACGACATCATTTGGCCAGCATGTGAGAAGTAGTAGTACTAGTAGTAGTGTGTGTGTCTATGTCGCATGTACGTTTGTTTAATTAATTACGAGCATGTACCAGTACTAGTTACTAATGTAGTTTTGAGAGCAAATTACCAGTACATTAGCCTAGAATCAATGGAAAAATTCCTATCCTATGCATTAAATGGCATCTCTTTCTCTATAGGAATTGAGATGCATGTCATCTCACTTCCTATGATTTTCATATTCCTGTAAAATTCCTATCCTATGAACCAAAGGAGGCCTCTGCTGGAGTACAGTATTATTGTAGCTAGCAGTGCTGCTGGTACAGTAGTTTTCTTCAAGAAGCGGAATTCAATGAAGTCGTGATGGTTCCTTCGTCCGAGCAACTTCACAGTGGGAAAGGTTGGGACTGTGATTTGACGGCTCATTAGTCATTATTATTGCAGCCCAACGACCGGGGTGACTCTCCCTTGGAGTTCTGTGTGCATGTGATATGTCTCCAACGTATCTATAATTTTTGATGGTTCCATGCTGTTATATTATCATTCTTGGATGTGTTACAATCATTTTATAGTAATTTTATATCATTTTTTGGTACTAAACTATTGACATAGTGCCTAGTGCCAGTTGCTGTTTCTGCATGTTTTTACATCGCATGAAATCAATAGCAAACGGAGTCCAAACGCAACGAAACTTTTTGTGGATTTTTTTGGACCAAAAGACATCCAGTGGGCACCAGAGGGGAGCTCCAGGGGAGCTCAACCCACCAGGGCGCGCCTGGGGGCCCAGGCGCACCCCTGTGGGTTGTGCTCTCCTCGTTGGCCTCCCACACCACCTCTTTGCTCTATAAATACCCCAATATTCTAGAAACCCTAGGGGAGTCGACGAAAATCAATTCCAGCCGCCGCAAGTTCCAAAAACACCAGATCCAACCTACACACCATCTCGGAGGGGTTCATCATGTCCATTGGTGCCTCTCCGATGATGCGTGAGTAGTTCTTTGTAGACCTACAGGTCCATAGTTAGTAGCTAGATGGCTTCCTCTCTCTCTTGATTATCAATACAATGGTCTCTTGGAGATCCATATGATGTAAATCTTTTTGCGGTGTGTTTGTTGGGATCCGATGAACTTCGAGTTTATGATCAGATCTATGTTTTTATCCATGAAAGTTATTTAAGTCTTCTTTGATCTCTTATATTCATGATTTATTATAGCCTCATATTTCTTCTCCGATATTTGGGATTTGTTTGTCCAACTTGATATATTTATCTTGCGATGGGAAGAGTTGTTGTGTGATGGGTTCGATCTTATGGTGCTTGATGCCAGTGACAGAAGGGGAAACGACACGTATGTATCATTGCTATTAAGGATGGCCAGATGGGGTCTATTTCTACCTAAATAGATCTTGTCTACATCATGTCATTGCTCTTATTACATTACTCCATTTTTTCATGAACTTAATACACTGGATGCATGCTGGATAGCGGTTGATGTGTGGAGTAATAGTAGTAGATGCAGGCAGGAATTGGTCTACTAATCTTGGACGTGATGCCTATATAATGATCATTGCCTAGATATCATCATGATTATTTGAAGTTATATCAATGGCCCAACAGTAATAGTTTTCCCACCGTTTGGTATTTTTCTCGAGAGAAGCCACTAGTGAAACCTACGGCCCCTGGGTCTCTTTTCATCATATTTGCCTTTGCGATCTATTTTCCTTTGCTTTTATTTTCAGATCTATTAAACCAAAAATAAAAAAAAATACCTTGCTGCATTTTATTTATTTTGCGATCTATTTATCCTATCTATCACAACTTTACCATGTCTTCTCGCCAATTTGAGGCATCGTTACCTAAAAGGGATTGACAGCCCCTTTAACATGTCAGGTTGCCAGTATTTGTTATTTGTGTGCAGGCCTTGTTTACGTTGTGTTGCTTGGTTCTCCTACTAGTTCGATAACCTTGGTCTCATCACTTAGGAAAATACCTACCATCATTGTGCTGTATCATCCCTTCCTCTTTGGGAAATACCGAAGTAGTTCAAGCAGGCATCAAAAGGAATTTCTGGCACTGTTGCGAGGGAGGATCTTCAACATCAACCAGGTTCCTAATCACAAATCTCATCTCCTCGCAATTTACATTATTTTCCATTTTCCTCTCGTTTTCCTCCCCCCCACTTCACAAAAATTAGCCATTTTATTCACCCTCTTTTTTTGTTCGCCGTTTTCTCGTCAGATTTGTTTTTGTGTGCAATCTTGTTTACCAATTTTTGTCATTATGGATAGTTCTTCCTCTATTGCATACACCCCCGAGAACGAGGTTCTTAACTTTAAACAAAGGGGAGGGGAGAATTTAAAAGATGGTTGGTATAGGATTTGCAATGCTCATAATAGATCTACCCGTAAGCAATCTACCGTTGTTCTTCTTCGATGTTTTTAGGTGGGCATCACCACTTGGTATAGATTCGTCCTTGATACGATTACCATGGTAATTTCTTGGTGTGTCCTTCTCTTGATGCTTTTAATGCTTTGGGAAATTTAGTGGGTTCATCCCCTCTTATGATCAATGAAACAATCGTTACCCTGAGCATGTTATGGAAAGACTAGATGCTATCGAAAAAAATGTTTAACGAAGAACATATTGAAAACTTGGATAGAAAAATTAAGAGTTACGCTATTAAAATTGGGTCAAAAGCAGGAGAAGTTTTTAAGTTGTTAAAAGAAAAGGGGACTATAATTGATGAAAGAATCGAAGAAAGCCCGTCTAGGATTGATAAACTAGAAGAAATTTTTTCTAATCTAGGTTCGGCTTTTGCTTTCGCTAAAACTCCCATAAAAATTAGTAAGACTACTCAAGTTACTAAAAACAAGGGTGCAACTTCTAGCAATGATAAAGGGGATCTTAAGATGATTAGTATCCATCCCAATTTTATTGAAGTTATAAGAGACCCTCTTTGCAAAAATGAGTTTTTCAATTTCATGCCTAGACGTATTTTCGTTCAAAATTTCTATGCAAAATCCTTGAAAAATGATAAGTGTTCGGTCGAAGAATTGGAGGCTAAGGATGACAAAACTTAAATCCTATGCGTTATGCCAAGCTAGGGGCATAAAACGATAGCGCACGTTGGGAGGAAACCCAACTTGTATCTTTTTGCTTTTTGGTTTTCTTGCTGTTTTCAATAAAATACCCAATTATGCCTCTGGTTAGATGTGTTTTTGTGGTTTAAATTAGATTTTGTGCCAAGAAAGGCCTTTGGGATGATTTGGGTGAGAGTTGATTTGATCTTGCTGAAAAACAAAAACTTTTATGCTCACGAAATTATTTTATCAGAAGAGTGCTTTGAATTTATTCTTTTTGTAGAAGATTAATAAACGAATTATTCACGTCATCCTAATTTTTCAGAATTTTTGGAGTTACAGAAGTATTCGAAGTAGTCAAATTGCTACATATTGTTCTGTTTTTGATAGATTATGTTTCTTTGCATTGTGTGCTTGTTTTGATGATTCTATGGTTTTCTTTGATGAGTTTTTGCCATAGAAAAGTTGAAATACAGTAGATATAACGCAATAATAAAATATGAATGGGTTTGCAACAATACTTATAGTAGTGGTTTGCTTTCTTATACTAACGGATCTCACGACGGTTTTGTTGAGTTTTTTGTGATTGAAGTTTTCAAGTTTTGGGTGATCTTATGATGGTGGAAGGAATAAGGATTGCAAAAGGCTAAGCTTGGGGATGCCCGAGGCACCCCAAGATAATATTCAAGAAGTAGAAAGCATCTAAGCTTGGGGATGCCCACCGAGTGGCATCCCTTCTTTCTTCTAATAACCATCGGTATTTTACTTGGAACTATATTTTTATTCGTCACATATTATGTGTTTTGCTTGGAGCGTCTTGTATGATATGAGTCTTTTCTTGTTTTGCTTTGCGTTTTAAATCTGGAATCCTTGCTGGACACACCTTTTTTGAGAGAGCCAAAAATTATGCTATGCTTGCTCCCATGCTTCACTTAAATTTTTAGAGCCATGGAATTGCTCTAGTACTTCACTTATATCTTTTTGAGCACGGTGTGCTTTCTTATTTCTGAAGAAATGCTCTCATGCATCACTTAGATTTATTTGGGAGTTAGTAAAAAATTTAATAAATTATCTCTTGCTTCACTTAGATTATTTTGAGAGAAAGAAAAAATATGCTCATGTTCTTCACTTATATTCGTTTGAGCTTATCAAAATCAACATATGAAAATAGTCCCAAAGTGATAGATATCGAGGGAGGATATAATAAAAACTTTCATGAAGATCATTGGACAAAATAAAAATGATTCTTAGTAATGGTTTTGAGATATGACGATATGATATGTGAGTCATGCTGATGAGTAATTGTGCTTTAGTAAGAATATTGATGTTAAGGTTTGTGATTCCCTATGCAAGCACGAAAGTCAATAGTTATGCAATGAAATTTATATCCTACTTGTGGTGCAATATTCGGTGTTACTTAAGCTTAATGCTTGGGTACGAGATTTTTTGTTTCTTGGTTGGTTGCTTCTCAATCTTTTGCTAGCCTTCATTTTGCACTAAGTATGATCACTACTTGTGCATCCAAAACCCTTTAAACCAGTTTTGCCATATGAGTCCACTATACCTACCTATATGTGGTATTTGCGTGCTGCTCTAAGCAAATTTGCATGTGCCATCTCTAATTTTCAAAATAAATTTCTCTTTTGTGTGCTTGTACCGCTCGCGGCAGTGAGGGGTGGCCAATATTTTCCATGCTAGATGTGTTATTCTCACGATGAGTTCTTATTTAATTGTCATTGCACGAGAGTATGGCAAAGGTATTAGGGATGCCCAGTCTCGAATGAAAAATGAATTTACTTTATGTTGTCAAATAATAAATTCCTAGGAAAGTGTTGGTATGGAGGGCACCCATGGATACGGTTAACTATGGAAAGTGAAAGTAATGGTGGAAAAAGGAATAAACTTTATTTTCTGTTTGGGAACCGCCTATGATGTATCTAGCATGAAAAGTGTTGGGAGCTCTAAGTCATTTTCGTTGGTGGGAAAAGTAAGCCTCCCAAAATGTTTTTATCTCTCAATTTTCGCTTTGAGCTCTGGCACCTCTACTAATCCCTACTTCCCTCTGTGAAGGTCCTTTATTTTACTTTATGCTAGGTACCATAGTACCCTCTCTAGCTAGGTCGTTTTATAGATTGTCATTGTGATGGATGATAAACATGACCAAGGCGCCGAGTCACGTCGTAGCATCGTGTGCAGAGCAATGGCTAATGTCGAGAATCTCGGCACCCAAGCACGAGTATGACGTTGGTGTTGAGCCTGGTGAATACATGCTTGGGGTTCACGGAGACCGCCAGCAAACGTCTAAACAGTAATGTTAGGCACCGCCGGCGCGCGCAGATCATGGGTTCGCCGTTTGCGTTGCACCATGTGCAAGACTTCGATTGAGCGGGCGACATGCATGTATTAGCATGGTTTGACAGCGTGAGCATGAGTGTCTACACACGTACATGCTACTCGCATCTATGGAAGGTGTGCGCTAATGTGTGCATCACGTATAATAAAAAAATTGGTTTGTGCATTTAACACAAAGTATTTCATTTTCATTTGGCTGACGAGTGTGCGTTGCAGCGCCAAGTCCGTGGTTTGATTCCTCACATACACATAATTTTGGTTTTTATTTCTTTCTCCACTGACACGTAGGCCCGCATAGATATATAGATACAGAACACGAGCTGATGAGGCGCATGCGGACTGTTTGACTGGTCAACCAGAAAAATATGGAGCTATATGCTGAGCCTGTGACCGTATAATCACCATATCTCGTATACAATGATCGAAGTGAGCTATCAAGACAAGTTCAATGGCTGCCAACGCATTTTACTCAGTAATAAATGAGTAGGATTGAAGGGGAATCCAAATTTCCTTCGTCTTCTGTCCATGAGCTCTTGACAAACCACTGCACTATATACGGTTATCGGACCACTCCGCCCCAGAACTCTCACCAAGCGTCGTTCATGCCACCGCGTAGCACACTAACCCCTAAGGAAGCGATGGCATCCTTCCACACCGAGTTCCTTGCTGCCCATGACCGCACACAAAATGGTAGGGAAGCGATGACATCCCACCCTGCCGAGTTCATCGCTGCTCGGGACCTCACACCTACGTGGTCAGACTTTGAAGCTGCCAAGGCCAAATGGGAGGTAGAGCAAGAGGCGGCCAAAGGCACACAGAGGGAGCGGAAAAGGTAGACAACACTCAAGAAAAGAGAGGCCCGCCACCGCAAGAAAGAAGAGGATGCACGCGCTGCTGCGGGGAGCTCAGCGGAGATCCAAGCATGGTGGGGTGTTGCCGACAAAGCCGGGAAGGAGAACGACGGCATCTGGCCAGCATGTGAGAAGTAGTAGTACTAGTAGTAGTGTGTGTCTATGTCACCCGTACATTTGTTTAATTAATTACGAGCATGTACCAGTACTAGTTACTATTGTAGTTTTTAGAGCAAATTACCAATACATTAGCCTAGACTTAATGGTAAAATTTCTTATCCTATGCATCAAATGGCATCTCTTTCTCTATAGGAATTGAGATGCATGTCATCTCACTTCCTATGATTTTCATATTCCTATAAAATTCCTAACCTATGAACCAAAGGAGGCCTTTGTTAGAGTAAAGTACTACTGTAGCTAGCAGTACTGCTGGTACGGTAGTTTTCATCAAGAAGTGGAATTCAACGAAGTCATGATGGTTCCTTCGTCCGAGCAACTTCACAGTGGGAAAGGTTGGGCCTGTGATTTGACAGCTCATTAGTCATTATTACCACGGCGCAATGACCGGGGTGACTCTCCCTTGGAGTTCTGCATGCATGGAAAGTGGACCAGGATGGTCGATGTCCCACATGTCGGCGAATGGAAGTTTTCTTTCCGATATCGAGGAGCAAGGAAACCGCGTGGTATAGTATCACTACTAATTTATATTTATTTATTATTTTTGATGAAAGCTAGCATTTCAACTCTTATGACGAAGATATGCTGAACACGGCACGTGCTGGATGTCCCACACATCAGTGAAAGGAGTGGGACATGAATAGCGTGGTAGAGTGTCTCCACTTCTTCCACTTCTAGGTCGGAGACCACACATAGTACCAGTGGTATGGACGATACAAAATGCTACTCGGGGAGAAAGACACGTCTAGTTGCAAGGTCTCGGGCCATACACATAAACAAATATAAAACCTAATATGTGCATCCAATTAATATAGTAGTAGAGTACTTAGGCACGTACATCATAACATCATTGTGCATTGCACGTACAACATTTAGTGGTAGTAAGAGACAAATGCCTATATGCCACGCATTTTCATACTCTTTGTGCCTTTCTACTTCACTTACTACGCTACATTACTCAGGTTCGTACGTCCGCTCCTGGGTACATGTCTGTCTCGTAGTTCCAGTGACATGTGTTCTTCATAGATGGAACGATCCATAATGGTGGGCAACGTGAGTCCATATCATCGTAGCTTCTTAGTGTGGTTCCCCATGATGGAGACTCATCCAAACTATGGCCAGCCTCGATGCGGAGCAGTCGCTTGCACCGAGAAGCGGCGCTCTCTCGGCCATCGCGCTCCTTCAAAGCTGGCGCCAGTGAGAGGTCGCCTACTCTCTAGCCGGGTCGGTGCAACGTTGACTGTTTCACGCGGGAAGCATGCGCCGACAACAGAGTGGATTTGGGTCGGCCGGGGCGGTCAGACGCGCGCGTGGTGGTGGTATTGATTTTGAACCATTTCAGGTGTAGTACTGGAAGTTTGCAAAACTACTCAATTATTGCACTCAGTTTCCTAAGAAATTATGGTAAAAAACATTACTTGCAATGCATGCATGTGTGACCAATATAAATGACCAGTAAAAAACTAGTACATGCATGCAATGAGTTAATGGACATTGTAATCTCAACATGTGATGGGGAGCTCTAAATTTGAATTTGAAACTTATGAAACGAAAAATTTCAAAACAAATAAACCGGAAGAGAGGGAGTATACCGTAGGACATCCCATACGAAACAAGTCCCCTAGTTTGTCACCGTGAAGATGCGGTTAGAAAGGAGCACATTGTCTTCGTACTTGTACGACAACAAATCGGCCACAGACAGCATGGTCCACCTTTGACCACCATGTGCAGGGTTCATGAAAGCAATCGTGATGTCGAACACCATGATGAGAGTGTAATTTTGGTTGGCGGACGACCTTATCGGGGCTTCCGGGATTGCTATCTGCTTCAATCTCACCGTGGTTCCATCGTACCAATTCAAGCGATGGCCTATTGCATGCCTGATCCCAATGTTGGACAAAGTTTCTATGGGAATAGTGTAATCGTTGTAAATGTTGTGCAAATTGATGTTGGTACCCTCCCGTACATATGCAGGCCAGTCTCCACTAGCACCAAGCCTAACCTGTCAAACAATGGGCATCGGCGGAATTAGGAAATGGACACGGAAGTAGTCTTTAGAATGCATTTACTACATGATCAACCTCATCACTTACCTACTCATCTGTCGGTGCAATAGACCTTGGGTATGTTGTCCTGACTGTGCACAGGCTCGGGAACAAGATTATGGCACCAGGCCATGCTAGAGTATAGGAGACCAAGATCTTCGAGGGACCAGCATGCAGAAAAAGAGGACCAAGATCAAGCCAGAGAAGCAAGATACCACCAGGAGAAAAGCCTCCCTTGCTGGGCAGACGAGCTTGGCGAGGGCGGAGCCACCCCCGGAAGAGAACAACCAAGACGTCCCGGAAGGGCCTGCAAGGACTCAAAAGGGAAGAAACACCTCACCAACCACTCCGCCACGACCCACATCGTCAATCAGTGCGATGTCAAGCCGCAAAGTGAATAAGTGGCAGCCATTCACCACACGTCAGCCACTTTCTACAGGAATACCTACAGATGACACCCGTCCTGCAACGTGTCAAGCAAGCAGGCGTGAAGCTGGCAAAATAGCCTGACAAGGCTTGCCAAGCGAGCTATGATGTGACGTTGAGTGGCGCATTTGATGTGCTCTGTTAGCCTGCAGAGTTAGGTATGATAGAGCTATTTGCTATCTTATCAGTGCATAATGACTGATTTGCCATTGTTGTGACCCCTTAATCTATGAAAGGAGGCCCGTGGCAACCATAGAAAGGGGGAGAAGGTTGGACACCCACAGACTCATACGCGCATAGCCACTGTCGCCCCTGTCGGGCAAGTGTACTGCGCTCCACCACCATTCTTCTACCATCAATCCACCAAAGCAGGAGTAGGGTTTTATGCCTTGCGACGACCCGAACCTGTGTAAAATTGCTCGTGTGATCTCTGCCGTGCTGCCCCACGCTCCTCGCTCTTTGTGCAACGTGACATCCCCCCTGCCGAACCAACAAGGGACCCTTGGTCCCATAGGTGGCCGTGGTTTCTGCGACATCTTTGGCGTGCCAGGTAGGGGGATCACTTGCGTGAACCTGAAAGCATGTGCAACACGTCATCTTCATCGCCATCTTCGTCTTCGATAGCGCCATCAACCATGGCGCCCAAGAAGAAATCTGGTGCTTCGGTTCATCCGTCCACCTCAAAGGCTCCGCCACCCGCAGCAACCAATGCTACGGGAGGTGCAGAGGTGCGCGAGGATGTGGACACCGCTAGGGATGTGGTCGGAGCAAGCGGCATCATCACCACTTCCCCCGCGGCCGAAGCAGGAGCGGGAGACACCGGAGGAGAGCGACATCAACAACACCCCGATGGCCACGCTCCATGACGTACGGGTGAAGGGACTACTCCGTCCACACCCCTTCCTCTCACCGATGGGCACAACCACAACGAGGGCGCTCGGTCCTGGGTGAATCGCCGCCCTCCGGCCGCCCCCATCACGGGAGCGGCCGCAGTGTGTGCTCCTCTCCCGGGGCGAGTCAACCAAGTCGCTGCGCCTGACGGAACCGCTGGCCCTCAAGCGGCTTCGCTATGCCACCATGCTATCCAAGTGGCCGCCCCACAATAGCGGGGGCGTGGTACTGTCGCTGCTAGCACCGTCAGGAGCCGAGCGACGGTACAATCTGCGTCTTCATCACCCATGTTGAGCACGGCTTTGGAGGCCATGGCGCGGGCTCAACTGCTACTCAGGTTCCCGCCAGCAACTGAGCTGATGGACTAGTGGTGTGCCACCATCCAGAGCCTGCTCGGTTCGCCGAGGCAGGGGGCTCACAACGAGCTGGCCCACCACAGCCTCCCTAAGCGACGATGATGGCTCTTGCTACTGGTCGTATGGAAGGAGCCACCCCCGTGGTACCGTCCTCGCCACGTTAGCGAGCATGATAGAATCAAGAACATGACGACGTCTTGATGGCCTCTTTTGATCCTCGAGCGGGTCTAGTTTGGCGGCAAGCTCCAGAGGACAGGAAGAGGGAAGATGCCCACATTGTCATTGAGCAACGCCGTGACGACCGCCACCGGACTGATGGGTGCGGTGGTCCAGACATCGACGAGCCTGCGCTGGATATTAGCGGGTTCCTACCTTTTGAGGTTGGCTGCCCTGCCTTTACTTGTGAGCTGCAGCAAGTCCGTTGGTTGTTCGTCCACACGTTCAAGCTAGAGATACCCAAGAAGTATGATGGGAGGCTAAACCTGGCAGAGTTTCTGAGCATCTACACCATCGTTATTCAAGCTGCCGGGGGAAGAGATGAGAAGGTATTCGCCAACTATTTCCCATTGGCTCTCAAGTCCAATGTGAGGTCCTGGCTGATGCACCTGCCGGAGAACTCCATCTCATCATGGGCTGACCTGTGCCATGAGTTCATTGGCGCCCAGACTAGCGGCCGTCAAGAACCAGGCCGGCCCAGCGATTTGCAGCTTCACCAGCAGAAAGAAGGAGAAACTCTCCGGAAGTATTTGCAGAGATTCAGCAGAGTCCACAGGAACATCCCGAACATCCATCCGGCAACCATGATAGCCGCCTTCCAGTCGAATGTGCGCAACCGCAGGATTCATTCCAAGATGATTGTACGGTTGCCCAAGACTGTGAAGGAGCTTTACACCTTGGTTAATAAGTGTGCTCGGATGGAGGAGGGGAGGAAATTACCTGGGAGGAGGATTGCATCAATGTCGATTTAGAGGATGATGACGAGTCAACCAGTCAGAAGAAGAGCAAGAAGCGTAAAAATACGTGCAAGGATAAGGCAGTGATGACTGTTGAAGGATCGGGTACACCTAGTACCGGCAAGACGGCCAAGACCAAAGCCCCCGGCAAGGAAGCTGCTAATGTCTACTACACAACCTTCTTCTTGTAGAATTTGTTGGGCCTCCAAGTGCAGAGGTTTGTAGGACAGTAGCAAATTTCCCTCAAGTGGATGATCTAAGGTTTATCAATCCGTGGGAGGCATAGGATGAAGATGATCTCTCTCAAGCAACCCTACAACCAAATAACAAAGATTCTCTTGTGTCCCCAACACACCCAGTATAATGGTAAATTTTGTAGGTGCATTAGTTCGGCGAGAGATTGTGATACAAGTGCAATATGGATGGTAGATATAGGATTTTGTAATCCGAAATTATAAAAACAGCAAGGTAGCTAGTAACAAAAGTGAGCGAAAACGGTATTGCAATGCTTCGAAACAAGGCCTAGGGTTCATACTTTCACTAGTGCAAGTTCTCTCAACAAGGATACCATAATTGGATCATATAACTATCCCTCAACATGCAACAAAGAGTCACTCCAAACTCACTAATAGCGGAGAACAAATGAAGAGATTATTGTACGGTACGAAACCACCTCAAAGTTATTCTTTCCGATGAATCCATTGGGCTATTCCTATAAGTGCCACAAATAGCCCTAGAGTTCGTAGTAAAATAACACCTTAAGACACAAATCAATCAAAACCCTAATGTCACCTAGATACTCCAATGTCACCACAAGTATCCGCGGGTATGATTATACGATATGCATCACACAATCTCAGATTCATCTATTCAAACCAACACAAAGTATCTCAAAGAGTGCCCCAAAGTTTCTACTGGAGAGTCAAGACGAAAACGTGTGCCAAGCCCTATGCATAGATTCCCAAGGTCACGGAACCCGCAAGTTGATCACCAAAACATACATCAAGTGGATCAATAGAATACCCCATTGTCACCATGGGTATCCCATGCAAGACATACATCAACTGTTCTCAAATCCCTAAAGACTCAATCTGATAAGATAACTTCAAAGGGAAAACTCAATCCATTACAAGAGAGTAGAGGGGGAGAAACATCATAAGATCCAACTATAATAGCAAAGCTCGCGGTACATCAAGATCATGCCAAATCATGAACACGAGAGAGAGAGAGAGAGAGAGAGAGAGAGAGAGAGAGAGAGATCAAACACATAGCAACTGGTACATACCCTCAGCCCCGAGGGTGAACTACTCACTCCTCGTCATGGAGAGCGCTGGGATGATGAAGATGGCCACCGTGATGGATCCCCCCTCCGGCAGGGTGCCGAAACCGGGCCCCAGTTGGTTTTTTATGGCTACAGAGTCTTGCGGCGGTAGAACTCCCGATCTAGATTTATTTCTGGGTGTTTCTGTATTTATAGGAATTTTTGGCGTCGGGAACAAGTTAGGGGGGGTCTCCGAGTCATCCACGAGATAGGGGGCGCGCCCAGGGGGTAGGGCATGCCCTCCACCCTCGTGGATGGCTCGGGACTCTTCTGGCCCAACTCTTTTACTTCGGGGGCTTCTTTTAGTCCATAAAAGATCCACAAAAATTGGTAGGTCAATGGGACTCCGTTTGGTATTCCTTTTCTGTAAAACTCAAAAACAAGGAAAAAACAGAAACTGGCACTGGCCTCTAGGTTAATAGGTTAGTCCCAAAAATCATATAAAATAGCATATAAATGCATATAAAACATCCAAGACGTATCAAGCATCCCCAAGCTTAATTCCTGCTCGTCCTCGAGTAGGGAAATGATAAAAACAGAATTTCTGATGTGGAATGCTACATAACATATTTATCAATATAATCTTCTCTATTGTGGCAAGAATATTCAAGTCCATAAGATTAAAAACAAAAGTTTAATATTGACATAAAAATTATAATACTTAAAGCATACTAACAAAGCAATTATGTCTTCTCAAAATAACATGGCGAAAGAAAGCTTATCCCTACAAAATCATATAGTGTGGCTATGCTCCATCTTTGTCACACAAAATACTCAAATCATGCACAACCCCAATGACAAGCCAAGAAATTGTTTCATACTTTGATGTTCTCAAACCTTTTCAACTTTCACGCAATACTTGAGAGTGAGCCATGGACATAGCACTATAGGTGGAACAGAATGGTGGTTGTGGAGAAGACAAAAAGAGGGAGATAGTCTCACATCAACTAGGCGTATCAACAGGCCATGGAGATGCCCATCAATAGATATCAATGTGAGTGAGTAGGGATTGCCATGCAACAGATGCACTAGAGTTATAAGTGTATGAAAGCTCAAAAAGAAACTAAGTGGGTGTGCATCCAACTTGCTTGCTCATGAAGACCTAGGGCATTTGAGGAAGCCCATCGTTGGAATATACAAGCCAAGTTCTATAATGAAAAATTCCCACTAGTATATGAAAGTGACAACATAGGAGACTCTCTATCATGAAGATCATGGTGCTACTTTGAGGCACAAGTGTAAAAGGATAGTAGCATTGCCCCTTCTCTCTTTTTCTCTCATTTTTTTGTTTTTTTTGCCTTCTCTTTTTTTGGCCTCTCTTTTATTTATTTCTTTTTTGTCTGGAGTATCATCCCGACTTGTGGGTGAATCATAGTCTGCATCATCCTTTCCTCACTGGGACAATGCTCTAATAATGAAGATCATCACACTTTTATTTACTTACAACTCAAGAATTACAACTCGATACTTAGAACAAAATATGACTATATGAATGCCTCATGCGATGTACCGGGATGCGCAATGAATCAAGAGTGACACGTAAGAAAGAATTATGAACGGTGGCTTTGCCACAAATACAATGTCAACTACATGATCATGCAAAGCAATATGACAATGATGAAGCGTGTCATAATAAATGGAACGGTGGAAAGTTGTTGTGGCACCCCGGCTCAGAGAAACCGGAACACCCTGTATTCCAGCCCAGAGATCAAGGAGAAGTCTTTGGAATACAACACTACTTGACATAGAACAAATCAACTCTTATTACAAGAATAATAATACACAGGTCTGATGTTACAAAGAATCACATCAGCACGGCGACACTACGCCTGCGATACTACACTTGCTCTATGCTAGCAGCGGAACAACTCGAAGCAGCGGAAGTTTTCTAGCAGCGGAACAACGACGAAGGTGGTGAACTCCACTCCGTAGGGACGTTGGCTGGGACATGATCTAGCTCGCATGAACAGAAACCACGACAAGCAATCAAGCAATCACGACATCACCTGCAATCGGGCATGACACGCCAGGTCAGTACATTGAATGTACTTGCAAGCTCACAACAACCAAAAACATCAAGGCAAGACAACAAAATAGCATTAAGCAGGTTAATTAAATTAATAGCTACCGTGATACAACAACAACTACTAAGCATGATATGAAACTACTACAATACTGATAAATCACCATCTCAGATCTCCATAACCATATCTCTCTTGGCTAACCGGCCAAGCAATATACCATCTCGATCACCTCGTGATCAAAACCAAATGGTGATCATTCACGGATCACAAACGGAGCAACCTCATGGTCTTGGATCGGGTTACCTTGTAACCAAACGGTGATCTTTCCGGCGATCACAACCATGACCAAAACTTGGTCCCCAACATCATCATCAACATCCTGCCAATCTGTACTGCTCAAAATATCAACATATAAATCACCTATAAGTCATTTTGTCATGTGAGTGTTGATCGAACGGTGTGACCTAGTACGAACCCATGCCCATGACCGAGGACGTGGCTATCGATAGTTTAAACAAACACACTCTGCAGAGGTAGCACACTTTACCCACACCACAGAACCCATGGCCTCGCACTCCCATTCGGGTGGACCAACAGCATTCTGACAAAAACTGATCTACTGCCATGACACTCTCCCGGCCACTCTGACTCACTCCCCACTGGGCTAGTCCTTGGTGGCCCCGTGTCTACCGAAGACACCAACGGCCACCGTCGTGGCCAAAACTATAAACCGTCCCAAACGGGGACATGTGCACATAACAACAACAACGGGCACACAAGGCTTATGTCCACCTACCTGATCAGGGTAGCGCACGCCCATAACCTTCCCTCGTTGGAGGCACCGGCGAGAGACATGGCAATAGCATCGCATTAGGGCCTTCCCATAAAGGAAAATGTGGTTGCACTAGAGAAAGCCTGGTTCGGTGGCACCTGACCAACTTAATGATGGAATTTATCTGCAAAAATAGAATTGAGAGAACTGATACTCTGATATCAACTATCAAACTATAATCCAAGTCATAGCAATATCCAACAAATAATCCGAGCATAATATCCTCATATCAAAATACTCCAAAGATGGCATAATATTTCTATCATGATGAATCTGAAAACAATAAATGTACTACTCCAATAACCAGAACAAAGCTATCCAGCTAAGATCCACACGTAAGCATCATCTCCGAAATTAATACTCCAAGCAACAGAACATTGACTAGCATCATGAAAATAATCATACTAACCACTGATAATCCAAAGGCAGCATGACATCCAAAGTAATTCTCCAAAATATAATAACAGATATCATCATGAAAACAATCATAATATCAACCAATAATACTCCAACGGCAACATGATACTCATCAACTACAAACATAACTCCTAGTAATCCAAGCAATATGATGGCATCAACAAGATCAAAATAATACTCCGAGAAAATGCCATGCACAGATCACAAGTAGCTAAAACAATATTTTAAACAAGTTTAAATAAATTAAACCATGTCACTGCATTACAGTGATGCAAATGGAGGATGTGGCTTGCCTGGGGTGGAAGAAATCATAGGGAGAAAGTGCGAGAAACTCGCGGAACGAATCGCCAGAAAATGTTCTCTCTCGGAGGGGGCTGAATAAGGGCAAGGGCATAATGGTCATTTTGAGAATGTTAAAACATGGTGAAAGCATGACCAACAGAACAAGCTCGACGAAACAAAGAAGTAGGCTTTGGATTCACCTCATTTGGAGTTACGGTTGAAATGTTATAGTTGTTTTTCTACCAGGGACCTCTTTGTAATAAAAATCATCACAAACAGGCCCTTACCAAAAAACAGAACGCGCACTCGGGGAAATACGCTTTCGATGGATGAAAGCGTACACGGGCAAAGCCGTGTCCACTTATCCACGTCAGCAGGGAGCGGGGCCGGCCTCTGGGTCACTAACTGGCGGGTCCCACGGGTTGTGGGGATCGTCACTTATCCAGCTGGGCAGGTGGGGTCAATGCCCATCCGCCGATAGGTGGGGCCGCGGGCCCACTGGCCACCTGAGTCAACTCCCTCCTCTCTCTCCTCCCGCTCCTCCTCTTCTTCCTCCCGACGCGGCGCAGAACAGAGGGAGGGGCGCCGGCACCGGCGCTGGCCTCACAGCTCCGGCCAACTCCGGCCAAGGGGAGGCCACCGGCGAGCGCAGCGCAACCCACCGCATCCATCCAGGGGAAAACAAGCCCCGGGGAGGAGTGGGGAGGCGGTGACGGTTGGAGGAAGAAGGAGGCAGAGGTGGCGGCGATCTTCGGGGTACGCGGCCAGGGTGGCTCCAGCGGTGGGGCGAGGACATGGGGAGGACCGCCAGGTCCTGGGTGGAGCTATGGTGAGGTCAGGAGAGAGGGGGAGGGCTTGGTTGGCTCGGATTTAAGCGGGCACCAATGGTAGCCATGGCGGGGATGGGAGGGCATGAGAGCTCCTCGAACTCAAACGAGAGGCTGGGGCGGCGTAGTGGAGCGAGGGGAGGCTGGTGAGGTGCTCGGGAGGGCTCGGGGATGGCTATTTATAGCCGGGCAAGGGAGGCCGGCTCAGGTGCCGCCGGGCACGTCCGGCCGAAGCTCTGCCGGCCACAGCGGTCACGAGGAGGGCGCGGGAACACGACGAGCCATTGATTCAGAGGTCACGGAGGGGTAGACGACACCGGAGAGCAGAGGAAGAGGCCGAGGTGAGCTCAGAGCCAAATGGAGCACTGTGCCCCCGTGGGCGTTCGGCGGCAAGTGTTGTTGAGGAAATGGACGGAGGGGGAGAGGGGTCTAGGGGAACGGCGATGACGCGGGCCAGCTGCTGGACATGCTCACGCGCGCGAAGGCGACAAGAGGAGGAGGTGCCGAAGCACAAACAACCACTGGGCGCGGCCACTGCACACAGAACGTGTGCACAGTGATGCCATTAACACGGTCACCGTGTGCACTGGCATGTTGTAGGGGAGATGGGTTGGAACTTGTTGTCTACGGGTAAGTTCATCCAGGGGAGGTCTCAACTACGGTGGTAGTTTGGTTAATAGCGCGCTGGTTAAATGGTAATCAACTTCTGAAGTTTACTGCAGTAAACTTGAACGAGAACTGGTGATCAACAGGAAAGGAACTGGAGCCAGAGAGTTTGTCTGCGAGGTTTAGGGTAAGAAAGACTTCCATCCTGGTAACTTTGAGAAGATTAGGACCAAGGTTTAATATAGTTGCTTTGCAACTACCAAAATGGTCCAGAGATGAGATTTGGATGATGCACTCACATGGTGATTCCACTTGAGCTCAAATTTGGCAAGGCTTAGTGATTTGGTCATAGTAAGAAGCTGTAACAATTTCATACCAATTGGATTTACCAAAATGGTACTTCCTTCACAGCTATCTTCATTGACCAGAATCTTGCAAGAATTTTGGAGAAATATTGGCAAAGTGAAATGGTGCCAAATTTGGTGGAGATAAGTTATTTGGGTAGGAGAACAATCTGGTAATTTATCAGGATTTTTGAAGCAATATAAAATGCACTTGCTTCACAACCTGAAAATATTGCCAAAATCAAATATTTGCTCCTGTGCTCACATAGATGATTGGATGGGGCTGCAAATGGGTGGAGGGGGTTAATATGAGCACATTAAGGAGTGTGCAAAAGTTCAACTCATTTGGATACTCCTAGCTAGTACTTCCTTCACAAAGTCTTTTGTTTGGCAGAAACTTTGAAAATTCATTTAGGAAGATTGACTAGGCAAATAAAGTTGAACTTGTGCATGGGGAAATTATTTGGATATATAAGCATTCCCAAAATGGTTGGGAGCCACTAGGAAAAATATAAATGACACTTCCTTCACAAAGTGCCATTCAGGGCAGAATAGAAGAATAATTATAGGGGAATTATTTTTGAACTAGCCAAGGAAATATTTGGACATATTAGAGCTATATATGACCCCAAGGAATTATGAGAATTATTTGGGGATTTTTGGATGTACAGAAATATAGGTTGCTTCACAACCTAGTGCTGATAGGGTTATTCCTATAATGAAAAAGGAATATTCCCTAGAAAAAGATTTTAGGGTTTGGTCAAGGAGTGAAGTGACATGATCTTTGCAAGGTTTTGAGAATGATGAGTGATACGTCTCCAATGTATCTACTTTTCCAAACACTTTTGCCCTTGTTTTGGACTCTAACTTGCATGATTTCAATGAAACTAACCCGGACTGACGCTATTTTCACCAGAACTGCCATGATGTTGTTTTATGTGTAGAAAACAAAAGTTCTCGGAATGACCTGAAAATCCACGGAGACAAGTTTTGGAAAATATAAAAAATACTGGCGAAAGAATCAAGACCAGTGGGGCCACACCCTGTCCACGAGGGTGGGGGGCATGCCCTCCCCCTGGGTGCGCCCCCCTGTCTCGTGGGCCCCCTGAGGCTCCACCGACCTCAACTCCAACTCCATATATTCCGTTTCATGGAGAAAAAAATCAGAGAGAAAGTTTCATCACGTTTTACCATACGGAGCCGCCGCCAAGCCCTAATCTCTCTCGGGAGGGCTAATCTGGAGTCCGTTCGGGGCTCCGGAGAGAGGGATTCGTCGCCGTCGTCATCATCAACCATCCTCCATCACCAATTTCATGATGCTCACCGTCGTGCGTGAGTAATTCCATCATAGGCTTGCTGGACGGTGATGGGTTGGATGAGATTTACCATGTAATCAAGTTAGTTTTGTTAGGGTTTCATCCCTAGTATCCACTATGTTCTGAGATTGATGTTGCTATGACTTTGCTATGCTTAATGCTTGTCACTAGGGCCCGAGTGCCATGATTTAAGATCTGAACCTATTATATTTTCATCAATATATGTGTGTTCTTGATCCTATCTTGCAAGTCTATAGTCACCTGTTATGTGTTATGATCCGACAACCCTGAAGTGACAATAATCGGGATACTTCTCGGTGATGACCGTAGTTTGAGGAGTTCATGTATTCGCTATGTGTTAATGCTTTAGTCCGGTACTCTATTAAAAGGATGCCTTAATATCCCTTAGTTTCCACTAGGACCCCGCTGCCATGGGAGGGTAGGACAAAAGATGTCATGCAAGTTCTTGTCCATAAGCACGTATGACTATATTCGGAATACATGCCTACATTACATTGATGAACTGGAGCTAGTTCTGTGTCACCCTATGTTATAGCTATTACATGAGGAATCGCATCCGACATAATTATCCATCACTGATCCAATGCCTACGAGATTTTCACATCTTGTGTTTCGCTTATTTACTTTTCCGTTGCTACTATTACAATTACTACAAAACTATTATCTTTATTGTTGCCACTGTTACCTTTATTATCTTTACTTTTGCCACTGTTGTGATCCCCTACACTTGTGGGTTATCAAGACTAATTTCTGGCGCCGTTGTCAGGGAGCATATCTCTATTCTTTGAGTCACTTGGGATTTATATCTGTTGATCACTATGAGGAACTTGAAAGACGAAAGAACCAAAATTTTGCCCTCAACTACGAGGGGAGGTAAGCAACTGCCATCTAGCTCTGCACTAGATTCCCCTTCTGTTATTAGTAAGCTTGCGACACCTAAACCTGCTACTGCTATGAATTCTAATATGTCGCATGTTATTGATGATGCCACTTCTACTATGCATGATACTTATGATGAAACTACTTCTGTGCGTGATACTACTTTGCCATTAGGTGAATTTCTTGACGAACAACTTGCTAGGGCTAGAGAGAATGAAATTATTGAAGATGCTATTATTGATGATAGTGATGATGAAAGTTCCCCCCCTCATTATGAATTACCTGTTGTTCCTGAGGGTTATGTTATGAATGAGGAAGCTGCTAGAGCTATCTTTGCTTGCAAAGATAGATATGATCTTAAAAAGTTATTAGCTAAATGGAAGCAGCAATCTCTTAATGCTAGAATGAAACCTGACCCTGCTTTTGCTACTTCACCTATCTGTGTTACTGATAAGGATTATGAATTCTCTGTTGATCCTGAAATAATTACTTTGGTTGAATCTGATCCTTTTTATGGCCTTGAATCTGAAAGTGTTGTGGCACATCTTACCAAGTTAAATGATATAGCCACCCTGTTTACCAATGATTAGAAGTCTCGCTATTACTATATCCTTAAGATATTTCCGTTCTCATTAAAGGGTGATGCTAAGACTTGGTTTAATTCTCTTGATCCTGGTTGTGTGTGTAGTCCCCAGGATATGATTTATACTTCTCTGCTAAAAACTTCCCTGCTCATAAGAAACAAGCTGCCTTGCGGCAAATATATAATTTTGTGCAAATCGAAGAAGAGAGTCTCCCACAAGCTTGGGGGAGGCTTCTTCGATTACTTAATGCTTTGCCTGATCATCCTCTTAAGAAAAATGAAATACTTGATATCTTTTATAATGGACTAACCGATGCTTCCAAGGACTACTCGGATAGTTGTGCTGGTTGTGTTTTCAGGGAAAGAACAGTCGACAAAGCTGAATTACTATTGAATAATATGTTGACTAGTTAAAATAATTGGACTCTTCCTGAGCCAATTCCTGAGGCAATTCCTGAACCAATTGAGCCAACTCCTGAGCCTATTCCTAAACCTACTTCGAAGAAGAGGGTTGTTCTATTTCTCAGTCCTGAAGATATGCAAGAGGCAAAGAAATCAATGAAAGAAAAAGGTATTAAAGCTGAAGATGTTAAGAATTTACCACCTATTTAAGAAATACATGGTCTTAATATACCGCCTGTTGAAGAAACACATTGTCTTGATAACCCGACACAGGTAGTAAAGGTAAATTATCTCTATAGATATGATAAAGTTGAAATTCCATCTACTAAATTTCATAGCCCATGCTTAGATGAATTTGATGAATTTATGGCTAGGAAAGAAAGTTTTAATGCTTATGTTGGTAGAGAATTAAAGAATAATGCTTTTGAGATAGGATGCTTGAGTGATTATATGGCTAGAGTTAAAGGTGAACTTAAACTCATTAGCAAATATGCTTCTATGGTTGCTACTCAAGCTGAGGAAGTACTTAAAGCTCAAAATGATTTGGTCAATGAATTAAATAATAAACCTAACTTTGCTGTTAGAGTGGCTACTAGAACTAGTAGAATGACTCAGGAACCTTTGTATCCTGAAGGCCACTGAGGGGGTCCTGGATTAGGGGGTGTCCGGATAGCCGGACAATGACCTTTGGTCGGACTCCCGGACTATGAAGATACAAGATTGAAGACTTCGTCCCATGTCCTGATGGGACTTTCCTTGGCGTGGAAGGCAAGCTTGGTGATACGATATGAAGATCTCATCCCGTTGTAACCGACTCTCTGTAACCCTAGCCCTCTCCGGTGTCTATATAAACCGGAGAGTTTTAGTCCGTAGGACGAACAACAATCATACCATAGGCTAGCTTCTAGGGTTTAGCCTCTCTGATCTCGTGGTAGATCAACTCTTGTAATACCCATATCATCAATATTAATCAAGCAGGAGTAGGGTTTTACCTCCATCGAGAGGGCCCGAACCTGGGTAAAAACATCGTGTCCCTTGTCTCCTGTTACCATCCGCCTAGACGCACAGTTCGGGACCCCCTACCCGAGATCCGCTGGACACCGACATTGGTGCTTTCATTGAGAGTTCCTCTATGTCGTCACCCTTACGCCCGATGGCTTCTTCGATCGTCAACCACGACGCGGTCCAGGGTGAGACTTTTCTCCCCGGACAGATCTTCGTATTCGGCGGCTTCGCACTGCGGGCCAATTCGCTTGGCCATCTGGAGCAGACCGAAAGCTACGCCCCTGGCCATCAGGTCAGATTTGGAAGCCTAAACTACATGGCCGATATCAGTGGGGACTTGATCTTCGATGGATTCGAGCCACAGCCGAGCGTGCCGCACTGTAACGATGAGCATGATCTAGCTCTGCTGCCGGACAGTGCCCCGAGCGCCGCTCAGGCGTCCGCTCCGACAATTAGCTCGGAGCCGGCTGCGCCAGTCGGGGATGGTCGGTTGGACGCCGCCCCAGGAGCCGCAATCTCTACGGTGATAGAGCCGAATACCAGCCTAGTCCTTTGCAAGGCCCGTGACTCCAAGGTGCCGGACTCTGTTCCGGACTCCGAATCTTCCGCACCCCTTGCGATCGAACCCGATTGGGCTCCAATCATGGAGTTCACCGCCGCGGACGTCTTTCAGCACTCGCCCTTTGGCGATATCCTGAATTCACTAAAGTCTCTCTCTTTGTCAAGAGAGCCCTGGCCGAACTATGGTCAGCAGGGTTGGGATGCGGACGACAAAGAAATTCGAAACCCACCCACCACCCACTTTGTAGCCACTGTCGACGATCTAACCGACATGATCGACTTCGACTCCGAAGACATCGATGGTATGGACGCCGATGAAGGAGACGACCAAGAACCAGCACCTATAGGGCAATGGAAGGCCACCTCGTCATACGACATATACATGGTGAACACCCCCAAAACAGGGGATGGCGATGAAAAAGCGGAGGACAACCCCTCCAAGAAGCAACCCAAGCGCCGACATCAGCGGTGCCTCTCTAAATCCCACCAAAGCAAGAACGGCGAATCCGGCACCGGAGACAACAATACCCCGGACAGTGCCGAAGACAACCCCCTCCAGCAGGATTCAGCGCAGGAGGACAAAGGAGCCAGCCCACATGAGAGAGCGGCAAACAGAGAGGTCGAGGATGACAATTATATGCCTCCCTCCAAAGACGAGGCAAGCCTCGACGACGACGAATTCGTCGTGCCAAAGGATCCCGTCGAACAAGAGCGTTTCAAACACAGGCTTATGGCCACGGTGAGCAGCCTCAAGAAAAAACAGCAACAGCTTAGAGCTGACCAAGACTTGCTAGCCGACAGATGGACTGAAGTCCTGGCGGCCGAGGAATATAAACTCGAACGCCCCTCCAAGAGTTACCCAAAGCGTAGGCTGCTACCCCAACTAGAGGAGGAAGCAACTAAACCTACATCACCAGCGTATGATGCGCCCAATCGGCCACCCCGTGGCCGTGACAGAGAGGCCCTTCGGCCCTCAATCCAAGCCGCACCCCGGCGCCGCTCTAAGAATACTAGAGCACGGGGAAACGCAATAGACCTGCGAGACATATTGGAGGATAAGGCAAGGCAAACAAGATCGATCTACGGATCGCGTGGGCGCCCCACATCACGTGACGATAACCGCCACGCCGGATATGATAAATACGGCCAGGCCGAATACAACAGACAAAGCTCATCCGAGCTGCATCGTGATATAGCCCAGTACAGGGGCGCCGCACACCCACTATGCTTCACAGACGAAGTAATGGATCATCAAATCCTAGAGGGTTTTTAACCCGTAACATCGAATCATACGATGGCACAACAGATCTCGCGGTATGGATCGAGGATTATCTCCTTCATATCCACATGGCCCGTGGTGATGATCTACACGACATCAAATACCTCCCGCTCAAGCTTAAAGGACCAGCTCAGCATTAGCTTAACAGCCTGCCAGTAGAGTCAATTAGTTGCTGGGAGGACCTGGAATCTGCATTCCTTGACAACTTCCAGGGCGCTTATGTGCGACCACCAAACGCTGATGGCCTAAGCCACATAATCCAGCAGCCAGAGGAATCGGCCAGACAATTCTGGACACGGTTCCTAACCAAGAAAAATCAAATAGTCGACTGTCCGGACGTCGAGGCCCTCGCAGCCTTCAGGCACAACAACCGAGACAAATGGCTTGCCCGGCACCTAGGACAGGAAAAGCCGAAATATATGGCAGCCCTCACGACACTCATGACCCGCTTTTGTGTGGGAGAAGACAACTGGCTAGCTCGTAGCAATAACATAACCAAGAGCCCTGGCAATTCGGATACCAAGGACATCAATGGCAGGTCACGTCGCAACAAGCACAAGTGCCGCATTAACAGCGACAATACTGAGGATACGGCATTCAATGCCGGATTCAGAGGCTCTAAGCCCGGTCAGCAGAAGAAGCCATTCAAAAGAAACCCTCCGGGCCCATCAGTTTAGACCTGATACTCGATCGCTCGTGCCAGATACACGGCACCCCCGAACAACCAGCCAACCACACCAACAAAGATTGTTGGGTGTTCAAGCAGGCAGGCAAGTTAAGTGTCGAAACAAGATACAAGGGGCTGCATAGCGACGACGAGGAGGAGCCTCGGCCGCCGAACAATAGAGGACAGAAGGGCTTCCCCCTGCAAGTGCGGACGGTGAACATGATATACGCATCCCCAAAAGGGAGCGGAAGCGTGCTCTCAAGGACGTCTACGCATTGGAGCCAGTCGCCCCCAAGTTGAACCCATGGTCCTCCTGCCCGATCACTTTTGATCGAAGGGACCACCCCACTAGCATTCGTCACAGCGGATTCGCCGCATTGGTCCTAGACCCAATCATTGACGGTTTTCACCTCACTAGAGTCCTCATGGACGGCGGCAGCAGCTTGAACCTGCTTTATCAGGATACAGTGAGAAAAATGGGTATAGATCCATCAAGGATTAAACCCACAAAGACAACTGAGGGAGTCCTGGACTAGGGGGTGTCCGGATAGCCGAACTATCATCATCGGCCGGACTCCAAGACTATGAAGATACAAGATTGAAGACTTTGTCCCGTGTCCGGATGGGACTTTCCTTAGCGTGGAAGGAAAGCTTGGCGATACGGATATGTAGATCTCCTACCATTGTAACCGACTCTGTGTAACCCTAGCCCTCTCCGGTGTCTATATAAACCGGATGGTTTTATTCCATAGGACGAACAACAATCATACCATAGGCTAGCTTCTAGGGTTTAGCCTCCTTGATCTCGTGGTAGATCTACTCTTGTAATACCCACATCTTCAATATCAATCAAGCAGGACGTAGGGTTTTACCTCCATCAAGAGGGCCCGAACCTGGGTAAAACATCGTGTCCCTTGTCTCCTGTTACCATCCGCCTAGACGCACAGTTCGGGACCCCCTACCCGAGATCCGCCGGTTTTGACACCGACATTGGTGCTTTCATTGAGAGTTCCTCTGTGTCGTCACCGATAGGCTCGATGGCTTCTTTGATCATCAACAATGATGCAGTCCAGGGTGAGACTTTTCTCCCCGGACAGATCTTCATATTCGGCAGCTTTGCACTGCGGGCCAATTCGCTTGGCCATCTGGAGCAGATCGAAAGCTACGCCCCTGGCCGTCAGGTCAGATTTGGAAGTTTGAACTTCACAGCTGACATCCGCAGAGACTTGATCTTCGATGGATTCGAGCCACAGCCGAGCACGCCGCACTGTCATGATGGGCATGATTTAGCTCTACAGCCGGACAATGCCCTGGAGGCCGCACACGAGCCCGCTCCGACCCTCAATTCGGAGCCGGCTGCACAAATCGAGGACGGGTGTCTAGACACCGCCTCGGGGGCTGCAACCTCTACGGCGATGGAGCCGAATACTGGCCTTGTCCCTTGTGAAGCTCGTGACCCCATGGTGCCGGACTCCTCGCCGGACTCCGTACCTCCCGCGACCCCTCCAATCGAATCCGATTGGGTGCCGATCATGGAGTTCACCGCTGCGGACATCTTTCAACATGCACCTTTCGGCGACATCTTGAGTTCGCTAAAGTATCTCTCGTTATCAGGAGAGCCCTGGACGGACTGCGGTCAGGACGGTTGGGATGCGGACGACGAAGAAATTCAAAGCCCACCCACCACCCACTTAGTAGCCACTGTCGATGATCTAACCGACATGCTAGACTTCGACTCCGAAGACATCGACGGTATGGACGACGATGCCGGAGACGACCAAGAACCAGCGCCTACTGGGCACTGGAAAGCCACCTCATCATATGACATATACATGGTGGATATCCCAAAGGATGGGAATGGCGAAGGAAGAGCGGAGGATGACCCCTCCAAGAAACAGCCCAAGCGCCAGCGTCAGCGGCGCCGCTCTAAATCCAGCCACAGCAAGAATGGAGATTCCAGCACCGGAGATAATAATACCCCAGACAGTGCCGAAGACAACCCCCTCCAGCAAGATTCAGCACAGGAGGACGGAGAAGCCAGCCCTCATGAGAGAGCGGCAGACAAAGAGGTAGAGGATGATAATTACATGCCTCCCTCCGGAGACGAGGCAAGCCTCGACGACGACGAATTTGTCGTGCCTGAGGATCCCGTCGAACAAGAGCGTTTTAAACGCAGGCTTATGGCCACGGCAAACAGCCTCAAGAAAAAGCAGCAACAACTTAGAGCTGATCAAGATCTGCTAGCCGATAGATGGACTGAAGTCCTTGTGGTCGAAGAGCATGAGCTCGAACGCCCCTCCAAAAGCTACCCCAAACGCAAGCTGCTCCCCCGATTAGAAGAGGAGGCATATAAACCTGCATCACCAGCGCACAATACGGCTGACTGACCACCCCGTGGCCGCGACAGAGAGGCCTCTAGGCCCTCCACTAGAACCGTACCCCGGCATCGCTCGAAAAGCACAAGGCCACAGGGAACGCTCTGGACTTGCGAGATATATTGGAGGATAAGGCAAGACAATCAAGATCGATCTACAGATCGCGTGGGCGCCCCATGATACGTGACGACAACTGTCGCGCCAGACACAGCAAGTCCGGCCGGGCCGAACACAATAGACAAAGCTCTTTTGAGCTTCGTCGTGATATAGCCCAATACAGAGGCGCCGCACACCCACTATGCTTCATAGATGAAGTAATGGATTAAACTCGTGAATATTGAATCTTATGATGGCACAACAGACCCCGCGGTTTGGATCGAAGACTATCTCCTTCATATCCACATGGCCCGCGGTGATGATCTTCACGCCATCAAATACCTCCCACTCAAGCTTAAAGGACCAGCTCGGCATTGGCTTAACAGCTTGCCAGCAGAATCAATTGGGTGTTGGGAGGACCTGGAAGCCGCATTCCTTGATAACTTCCAGGGCACGTATGTGCGACCACCAGACGCTGACGACCTAAGCCATATAATTCAGCAGCCAGACGAATTGGCCAGACAATTCTGGACACGGTTCTTAACTAAGAAAAATCAAATCGTCGACTGTCCGGATGCGGAGGCCCTCACGGCCTTCGAACATAACATCCGCGACGAGTGGCTTGCCCGGCACCTAGGACAGGAAAAGCCAAAATCCATGGCAGCCCTCACATCACTCATGACCCGCTTCTGCGCGGGAGAGGACAGCTGGCTAGCCCGCAGCAACAACCTCAGCAAAAATTCTGGCAGTCCGGATATCAAGGACCGCAATGGCAGGTCGCGTCACAACAAGAACAAACGCCGCATTAACGGCGACAATAATGAGGATACGACAGTCAATGCCGGATTCAGAGGATCTAAACCCGGTTAGCGGAAAAAGCCATTCAAAAGAACTACTCCGGGTCCGTCCAATTTGGACCGAATACTCGATCGCTCGTGCCAGATACACGGCACCCCCGAAAAGCCAGCTAACCACACCAACAGGGACTGTTGGGTATTCAAGCAGGCAGGCAAGCTAATTGCCGAAAACAACGACAAGGGGCTGCATAGCGATGACGAGGAAGAGACCCGACCGCCGAACAATAGAGGACAGAAGGGTTTCCCCCCACAAGTGCGGACGGTGAACATGATATACGCAACCCACATACCCAAAAGGGAGCGGAAGCGTGCACTCAGGGATGTATACGCGATGGAGCCAGTCGCCCTGAAGTTCAACCCATGGTCCTCCTGCCCGATCACTTTTGATCGAAGGGACCACCCCACCAGCATCTGCCACGGCGGATTCACCGCATTGGTTTTAGACCCAATCGTCGATGGATTTCACCTCACCAGAGTCCTGATGGACGGCGGCAGCAGCCGGAACCTGCTTTATCAGGATACAGTGCGCAAAATGGGCATAGACACCTCAAGGATTAAACCCACAAAGACGACCTTTAAAGGCGTCATACCAGGTGTAGAGGCCAATTGTACAGGCTCAGTTACACTGGAAGTGGTCTTCGGATCCCCAGATAACTTCCGAAGCGAGGAGTTAATCTTCGACATAGTTCCGTTCCACAGCGGCTATCATGCTCTGCTCGGACGTACCGCATTTGCAAAGTTCAACGCGGTGCCGCACTACGCATACCTCAAGCTCAAGATGCCAGGCCCTCGAGGAGTCATCACGGTCAACGGAAACACTGAACGCTCTCTCCAAACGGAGGAACATACAGCGGCTCTCGCGGCAGAAGTACAGTGCAGCCTCTTAAGGCAATTATCGAGTCTGGCCGTTAAGCGACCGGACACGGCTAAACACGCCCGGAGTAACCTACAACAAGACCACCTGGCATGTTCCGAGCACGCGTAGCAATGAGGCCCCAACCCCAGCCCCTGCAAAATTGCAAGACTGGTCCTTCGCGTACATCATTACGCTCTGGAGATACCATGGGCATAGGGGGAGGGGCACGACCACAATAGGCCCAGAATGCGGCTTAACCACACCAGGGGCTCTCAAGTGTGTCGTTCTTTTTTTTCTCCTTTCTTTTTCTTTTACCCACAGGACTCCGTTCATCAGAGGCCCTGTCCGGCTGTAGACCTGCCGAACTCACGATGCAACAGCCAGGGAAGGAGAAAGGCTACGACGAATATCCAGGTGGTCTCCATTATGAGCATTAAATCTGTTTTATACACCATTCCACAGCCTACCCCTAGAGGGGGACATGTTTAATAGTCCCATCCCTTGCTTACCGCACTATTTGTATTGTCTGCATTCACGGCAGTATTTCTTGAATAAACAATGTAGCACCTTTTTGCTTATAATTGCATTTCTTTATTATACATATGTTCATTTATGACATGTTGCATCTGTACACTTTGGTACTGCTAAATACACCAAGGCCTTATGTTTCCTGCATCATGGTGTGATAAGTCCGAACACTTTCACAAGTGCGGCACCCCGAACTTATAGCATTATATGCATCGGCTCCGAATCATGTCTTGGGTCAATAGTTGGGTTTGCCCGGCTCCCATGTTTTGGTACCTTACGTTCCGTTGTATCGGCTAAGGTAGCACTGGGAGAACCACTGCAATTGCGCCCCAGTTGAGCTGGGCGAGCACCTCAGTGGAGAAAGCTAAAACTGACCGTCATGATGAGGCGAGAGCCGGTCGCTGTTCGAGAGGTTTTTTTCGAGTCCCTAAAGACTTATGCCGCTTAGAGCGAGGAACCGGCTTTGTCCGGCCCAGGCGTGGATAGCGCCCCAAATTCGGCCTTCCGAACACTAGGGGCTTCGCCGAAATTTAAAATTATAGAATTCTATGGCTAAGTGAGAGTGTTCAAGCATTATAAGTCTGGTTGCCTCGTTCGTTGTGTTGAGCGCCTCCCTAGATGGACCCAAAAATGGGAACAAGAGTGCTCAAATTTATCCCGAACACCCCAGCACTCGTGGCCTGGGGGCTGAAGCCGACGACTTGCCATCTCTCAGATTTGATAAACGGCCGCACAGAAGGTAATATTTTAAATTAACAAGTGCTGCTTAGTGCATATGAACAAAGTTTTCAGCGCACAGGATAACAAAATGCGAGTCTACTCAAATATTACATCTTTGGAGCACTCACCCGCAATAATGCGGGCACCCTTCAGGACACTCTTATAATACATCTCGGGCGTGCGATACTCCTTGCCCGGCGGTGGCGCGTCCGTCACAAGCTTCTCAGCATCCATCTTGCCCCATTGCACCTTTGCGCGGGCAAGGGCCCGACGGGCACCTTCAATACAGGCGGAGTGCTTGATGACTTCAACCCATGGACACGCATCCACCAGCCGCCGCACCAGGCCGAAGTAGCTCCCAGGCATGGTCTCCCTGGGCCATAGCCGAACTATGAGGCCCTTCATGGCCTGTTCGGCCACCTTGTGGAGCTCGACCAGCTGCTTTAGCTGGTCGCTAAGGGGCATCGGATGTCCGGCCTCAGCATACTGAGACTAGAAGACCTTCTCCGTCGAGCTCCCCTCCTCGGCCCTGTAGAAAGCGCAGCATCGGACACGCTGCGGCGCAGATCTGCAAATGCTCCTGGAGAGCTCCGAATTCGGGTAAGTGATAGGTAATTCACACTCACATGCTTGCTTTGCATGAAAAATGCCTTACCCTCCGCTATTTTCTTCAACGCCTCGATTTCCTGGAGGGCCTTGTAGGCTTCGGCATTAGCGGCTTTGGCACTCTCAAGAGCCGATGCAAGCTCGGACTCTCGAGTCTTCGAGTTGCGCTCCAAACTCTCATGTTTTTCCACGAGGGCCTGGAGCTCTTGTTGTACCTCCGCCACCCACGCCTCCTGCTTCTCTCGCTCGGTGCGCTCCATGGTCGCATTACGTTCGGCCGCGGACACCGCCTCCTTTAGGGTCGTCACCTCATTCGTGGCCCCTGCAATACCCACGTTATCCTTGTCATTTTTCTTGCAACCAAAATCCTTTTCTGTAAGGTACAACTTTAATAAGGTGTTACTCACCTTCCTTGTCCTCGAGCTGCCTCTTGGCATGGCCGAGCTCGCTCTCGGACCGCTCGAGGCTTTGCTTCAAAGTATCGACCTCCGCAGTCAGTGCGGCAGAGGTTAGCAGCACAGCCTGCAACCCCATATTGACATATTTTTTATGACTCCTGCGCATATCTTTTTAGATCCTCAGTCTCGCTTTTCTTTCCGAACACCAAACCGAGCATCAGGGGCTACTGTCTATGCGGTACTATTTTACATATATCAAAATTCTTACCTCAAAGCCTGTTAGAAGGCTGCTGCAGGCTTCGGTCAGCCCGCTCTTGGCGAGCTGAACCTTCTGAATCACCGCACTCATGACGGTGCGGTGTTCCTCTTTGATGGAAGCGCCGTTGAGCGCCTCCAGCAAGCTATCCGGCACCTCCGGTTGGACGGAGGCCGCCGGTGTCACGGTCTTTCCCTTCTTACGAAGGGGCCGTCCGCCGGACTCCGGAACCGCTACAGGTTCCGGTGCGGAGTCCGGTCCAAAGTCTGGGAGGTTGCCCTGCGGCACCTCCAGGGCCTCCTCCTCCTGGCGGGTCCCTTCCCGGGATCCCACCTCGGCATCGTCCGCATCACGGGGGGTGGAGGCGGTCGGAAGGGAATCCATATCCGACGCACCCAAGGACCCGCTCGACGAAGCGGGAAGATCATCCCTGGGCGGACTGCAGGGTTGTATGCGGCATTAGAAAGACACCATGTGGCGAAAAGAAAAACCATGAAGTTATTCGGGAGTCCGGATACTTACGATCTCGCCAGGGGCTTGGCCCTTGAAGGCCAGTCCTCCTCGTCGTCGCCGGCGTTGGCAGAGCAGTTCGGGGGAAGAGTCCTTCCCTTCTTGGACCCTTCGGCCTCCCTCGTTGGGGAGGCCTTCCTTTTCTTCCCTCCCCCCGCTGGGGGAGAGGCCTCTTTCTTCTCCTCCTCGCCTTCGTGGGAGGAGTCCGCCTCGGAGTCATCAGACGATGAGTCCGATGACACCTGGAAACGGGAACTCTTTCGAGTGCCCGTGGCCTTCTTCTTGGCCTTTTTCTCCGGCACCACGTGGGGTGCCGGAACCAGCAGCCCCGTTAAGCGGGCGTCCGTTGGGTCTTCTAGCAAAGGGGCCGGACAGTTAGTCCGCTCGGCCTTCTTCAGCCAGTCCGGTCAAAGGAGAGGGAGTTTAGATCCCGCATAGAGTTAAATTATGGAAAACAAGTGTCCAGTAAAGGGTAAAATCGCTTACCTCGCTAGCCGGACGCTGCGAGCTGAATCCGCGATCTTTGGTAGCGGATGCGGGAGCCTCGGTGCCCTTAAACAGCACCCTCTAGGCCTCTTCGTACGTAGTGTCGAAGAGCCTGCTTAAAGTCTGGTGCTGCACCGAATCGAACTCCCACATATTGAAGTCCCGTTGTTGGCACGGGAGAATCCGGCGGATGAGCATGACCTGGACTATGTTGACAAGCTTGAGCTTCTTGTTCACTAGCTTTTGGACGCAGGCTTGGAGTCCGGTCAGCTCCTCCGAATCACCCCATGTCAGGCCACTCTCTTTCCAGGAGGTGAGCCGTATGGGGATGCCAGATCTGAATTCGGGGGCCGCTGCCCATTTAGGGTCACGCGGCTCGGTGATGTAGAACCACCCTGATTGCCACCCCTTAATGGTTTCCACGAAGGTGCCCTCGAGCCAAGTAACGTTGGGCATCTTGCCCACCATGGCGCCTCCGCACTCCGCTTGGCTGCCCTTCACAACCTTCGGCTTGACACTGAAGGTCTTGAGCCACAAGCCGAAGTGGGGCTGGATGCAGAGGAAGGCCTCACACACGACGATAAACGCCGAGATGTTGAGGATGAAATTCGGGCCCAGATCATGGAAATCCAGGCCGTAGTAGAACATGAGCCCCCGGAAAAAGGGATGGAGTGGGAAGCCCAGTCCGCGAAGGAAATGGGAAAGGAATACTACCCTCTCATGGGGCCCTGGGGTGGGGATGAGCTGCCCCTCGTCGGGGAGCCGGTGCGCAATGTCGCTAGACAGATATCCGGCGCTGCGCAGCTTCTTGATGTGCCCCTCTGTAACGGAGGAGGCCATCCACTTGCCTCCCGTTCCGGACATAGTTGGAGAAGGTTGAGGTGAGATGTGCGGACTTGGGCGCTGGAGCTCGAGTTTGCAGAGATGGATAAGCAAAGGAGGAAGAAGGCGTAGGTAAAAGGGTGGATCTTTATCCCCTTATATGGACGGACGAAACCATGCGTCCCCACCGGCCTGATAAAACTCGCTTATCTCCCAGGCGCCGCAATCAATGGCACGGTTGGGTTACCCACATCCGTATTGATGGGAATCCCGGAATAAGGGGAACACGATCTCTGCTTCGACAAGACGTGCCAAGGAAACCGCTTCGCTAAACGCGCTAAGGTGGTACAATAAAAACAATTCGAGTAAAGGCTTGGTTGTGGTGTGATGTCACGCCACAAATACGTCAGCAGATTGAATTTGTGTAAATATTATTCTCTCTACGGTGGTTTGTGGAATTTATTTTGCAGAGCTGGACACTATCCTGGTGTTCACAATCTTCTATAAATTATTCGGAGGAGGAACCCGCCTTGCAATGCCGAAGACAATATGCGCGCCGGACTCGTCGTCATTGAAGCCTGGTTCAGGGGCTACTGAGGGAGTCCTGGACTAGGGGGTGTCCGGATAGCCGAACTATCATCATCGGCCGGACTCCAAGACTATGAAGATACAAGATTGAAGACTTCGTCCCGTGTCCGGATGGGACTTTCCTTGGCGTGGAAGGCAAGCTTGGCGATACGGATATGTAGATCTCCTACCATTGTAACCGACTCTGTGTAACCCTAGCCCTCTCCGGTGTCTATATAAACCGGATGGTTTTAGTCCATAGGACGGACAACAATCATACCATAGGCTAGCTTCTAGGGTTTAGCCTCCTTGATCTCGTGGTAGATCTACTCTTGTAATACCCACATCATCAATATCAATCAAGCAGGACGTAGGGTTTTACCTCCATCAAGAGGGCCCAAACCTGGGTAAAACATTGTGTCCCTTGTCTCCTGTTACCATCCGCCTAGACGCACAGTTCGGGACCCCCTACCCGAGATCCACCGGTTTTGACACCGACAACAACCTTTAAAAGCGTCATACCAGGTGTAGAAGCCAGCTGTACAGGCTCGGTTACACTCAAAGTGGTCTTCGGATCCCCGGATAATTTCGGAAGCGAAGAGTTATCTTCAATATAGTCCCATTCCGCAGCGGCTATCACGCCTTGCTCGGACGAACCGAATTTGCAAAATTCAATGCGGTGCCGCACTACGCATATCTCAAGCTCAAGATGCCAGGCCCTCTTGGAGTCATCACGGTAAATGGAAACACCGAACGCTCCCTCCGAATGGAGGAGCACACGGCGGCCCTGGCGGCTGAAGTACAGAGTAGCCTCTCAAGGAAATTCTCCAATCCGGGTGTTAAACGTCCGGACAACGTCAAGCGCGCTCGAAGTAACCTACAACAAAACCGGCTGGCACGTTCCGAGCAAGCATAGCAGTGCGGCCCCAACCCCAGCCCTCGCCAGATGGCGATATCGGTACCACGCGTACATAATTACGCTTTGGAAATACCATGGGCATAAGGGGAGGGGCACAACCACGGCATGCCCAGAATGCGGCTCAATCGCACCTAGGGGCTCCCTATTCTGTCGTTTCTTTTTTTATATACTTTCAGGACCCAACTATTCGGAAGGCATGTCCGGCAATACACTTGTCGAACACACGATGCAATAGCCAGGGAGAGAACAGGCCGCGTCAAATGTCCAGGTGGTATCTATAACGAGCTTAATACCTGTTTTACTTAAAGTCCCGCAGCTTGCCCCTGGAGGGGGACATGTCAAATAATCCCATCTCTTGCTTATCGCACTATTTGTATTGCTCCGCTTTCATAGCAGCCCTTTTTTAATAATAAACAATACATAGCTTTTATCTATTATTGTATTCATCTATTTTTATACAAATATGTTCAGTCATGACATTATGCAACCGTACACTTTGGTACGGCCAATACACCAGGGGCTTAAGCACCCCATAACATGGTGTGAGAAGACCGAACACTCTCATGAGTGTGGCACCCCGAACTTATAGCACTATATGCATCGGCTCCGAATCATGTCTTGGGTCAATAGTTGGGTTTGCCCGGCTCCCATGTTTTGGTACCTTACGTTCCGCAATGTTGGCTAAGGTAGCGCTGCGAGAACTACTGCGATTGTGCCCCAGTTGAGCTGGGTTAACACCTCAGTAGAGAAAGCTAAAACTGACCGTCATGATAGTACGAGAGACCGGTCGCTGTTTGCGAGGTTTTTCGAGTCCTTAAAGACTTATGCCGCTTAGAGCGAGGAACCGGACTTATCCGGCCTAGGCGTGGATAGCGCCCCGAACTCGGTCTTCCAAATACTAGGGGCTTCGCCAAAATTTAAAATTATAGAATTCTATGGCTAAGTGAGAGTGATAAAGCATTATAAGTCCGATGGCCTGGTTCGTTGTGCTAAGCGCCTCCCTAGATGGACCCAAGAATGGGAACAAGAGCGCTCAGGGTTATCCCGAACACCCCAGCACTCGTGGCATGGGGGTAGAAGCCGACGACTTGCATCTCTCAGATTTGATAAACGGCCGCATAGAAGGTAAAATTTTAAATTAACAAGCGTTGCTTAACGCATATGAACAAAAGTTTTCAGTGTACAGGATAACAAATGTGAGTCTACTCAAAAATTACATCTTTGGAGCATTCACCCGCTATAAGGCGGGCACCCTTCAGGACACCCTTATAATACATCTCGGGCGTGCGATACTCCTTGCCCGGCGGTGGCGCGTCTGTCAAGAGCTTCTCAGCGTCCAGCTTGCCCCAGTGCACTTTAGCACGGGCGAGGGCCCGACGGGCACCTTCAATACAGACAGAGCGCTTGACGACTTCAATCCATGGACAGGCGTCCACCAGCCGCCGCACCAGACCGAAGTAACTCCCAGGCATGGCTTCTCTAGGCCACAGCCGAACTATGAGGACCTTCATGGCCTATCCGTCCACCTTGTGGAGTTCGACCAGCTGCTTCAGCTGGTCGCTCAGGGGCACCGGATGTCCGGCCTCGGCATATTGAGACCAGAACACCTTTTCCGTCGAGCTCCCCTCCTCGGCTCGGTAGAATGCGACAGCATCAGACACACTACGGGGCAGATCGGCGAACGCTCCTGGAGAGCTTCGGATTCGGGTAAGTAACAGATAATTTACTTTTATATTCTTGCTTTGCATAAAGAATGCCTTACCCGCCGCTATATTCTTCATTGCCTCGATCTCCTGGAGGGCCTTCTGGGCTTCAGCCTTAGCGGTTTTGGCACTCTCAAGAGCCAAGGCGAGCTCGGACTCTCGAGTCTTCGAGTCACGCTCCAAGCTCTCATGTTTCTCCACGAGAGCATGGAACTCTTGCCGCACCTCCACCACCCGCGCCTCCTGCTTCTCTCCCTCGGTGCACTCCAAGGCCGCACTGTTTTCGGCCTTGGACACCGCTTCCTTCAGGGTCGCCACCTCGGCCGTGGCCCCTGCAACATTTACGTTGGTCCTGTCATTATTTGCAACCAAGTATTTCTTTATATACATGCGGTATTACATACCCTCCTTGTCCTCGAGTTGCTTCTTGGCATGGCCGAGCTTGTTCTCGGACCGCTCGAGGCTCTCCTTGAATGCATTGACCTCCGCAGTCAGTGCGGCAGAGGTCAGCAGCGCAGCCTGCATTCCCATATTGACATATTTATGTTAGACTCCTGTGTATATCTTTTTTAGATCCTCAGCTCGGCTTTTCTTTCCGAACACCAAACTGAGCATCAGGGGCTACTGTCTATGCGGTAACATTTTTATATGTTTTGAATACATACCTCAAAGCCTGTTAACAAACTTGTACATGCTTCTGTCAGCCCGCTCTTGGCGGACTGAACCTTCTAAATCACCGCACTCATAACAGTGCGGTGTTCTTCGTCAATGGAGGCGCCGTTAAGCACCTCCAGCAAATCGTCTGGCGCCCCCAGGTGGACGGAGGTCGCCGGCGTCGTAGGCTTGCCCTTCTTACGAAGGCGCTGCCTGTCGGACTCTGGAACCCTTGATGGTTCCGGAGTAGTGTCCGGCCCAGGGCCAGACTTAGATCCCTCTAGGGCTTTACCCCCTTTGTGCCTGGAGTCCGGGAGGTCGCCTTGCAGCGCCTCCAGGACCACCTCCTCCTGGTTTAGTCCCTTTTGGGACTCCACCTCGGCGTCGTCCGTAGGGAGAGGGGAGGAGGCCATCGGGAGTGAAGCGCTATTCACGTCCGACGAATCCAGGGAGTCGCTCGTCGAATTGCCGAGCTGAGCCCTGGGTGGACTGCATGATTGAATTCGGCGTCAGAAGGTACCATACAATAGAGGAACGCCATAAGTTATTTTGGTATCTGGACACTTATGATTTTCCCAGGGGCTTGACCTTGGATGGCCATTCCTCCCCGCCGTCTTCGGCATCGGAGGCGTAGTACGGCAGAAGGGCCCTCCCCTTCTTGGACCCTCCGGCCTCCCCAGTTGGGGCGGCCTTCCTTTTCTTTCCTCCCCCCGTTGGAGGGGGAGAGGCTTCTTCTTCTTCCTCCGCCTCGTCCTCAGAGGCAGAGGGTGCTTCGGGGTTGTCAGGCAATGAATCCGACACCACCAGGCGCCGGGAACTCTTTTGAGTCCCCGTGGCCTTCTTCTTGGCTTTCTTCTCCGGCACCACGTGAGGTGCCGGAACCAGCAGCTTCGTCAAGCGAGCGTCCGCTGGGTCTTCGGGCAAGGGAGCCGGACAGTTGATCTGTCTGGCCTTCTTCTGCCAGTCCTGTTAAAGGGATGGGGGTTTAGATCCCGCATAGAATCAGATCTATGGAAAAAAAAATACCCCATAATGGGAAAATTAAGCTCACCATGCTGGCTTGGCGCTTGGCGCAGAATCCACGATCCTCGATGATGGGAGGGGAGACCTCGGAGCTCTTGAATAGCACCTTCCAGGCATCCTCGTGCTTTGTGTCGAAGAGCCGGGACAGAGTCTGGTGCTGGGCCGGGTCGAACTCCCACAAGTTGAAAGCACGTCGTTGACACAGGAGAATCCGGCGGAAGAGCATGACCTGGACTACATTGACAAGTTTAACCTTCCTGCCGATCAGGTCTTTGATGCAGGTTTGAAGTCCGGTCACTTTTGCTGAATTACCCCACAACAGGCCCGTCTCTTTCCAAGATGTGAGCCGTGTGGGGATGCCAGATTGGAATTCGGGGGCCGCTGCCCATTTAGCGTCACGCGGCTCGGTGATATAGAACCACCCCGATTGCCACCCTTTGATGGTCTCTACGAAGGCGCCCTCGAGCCATGTAACATTGGCTATCATGCCCACCATGGCGCCTCTGCACTCCGCTTGGCGGCCGCCCACGACCTTCGGCTTGACGCTGAAGATCTTCAGCCATAGGCCAAAGTGAGACTGGATGCGGAGGAAGGACTCGCACACGACGATGAACGCCGAGATGTTGAGGATGAAGTTCGGGGCCAGATCGTGGAAATCTAGGCCGTAGTAGAACATGAGCCCCCGGACGAACGGGTGGAGAGGAAAGCCCAGTCCACGGAGGAAATGGGGGAGAAATACAACCCTCTCATGGGGCCTAGGGGTGGGGATGAGTTGCCCCTCATCTGGAAGCCGGTGCGCGATGTCGTCAGACAAGTATCCGACCTTCCTCAGCTTTTTGATTTGTCCCTCCGTGACGGAGGAAGCCATCCATCTACCTCCCGCTCCGGACATGATTGAGGTGGGAAGTGCGGGCTTGGGCGTTGGAGCTCGAGTGCGCAGGAATGGATAAGCAAAGGAGGGAGGAGGCGTAAATGGAAAGGGTAGATTCTTATCCCCTTATATGGGCGGCCGAAACTACGAGCCCCCACCAGACTAATAAAACTCGCTTATCTCCCAAGCGCCGCGGTTAATGGCGCGGTTGGGTTACCCACGCCCGTATTGATGAGAATCCCGGAATAAGGGGACACGATCTCTGCTTTGACAAGACGTGCCAAGGAAACTGCCTCACTAAACGCGCTAAGGTGGAACGGTAAAATGAACAAAGGCTTGGCCATGGTGTGATGTCACGCTGCGGAATACGTCAGCAGATTAGATTGGTACAGATATTATTCTCTCTATGGTGGTATGTGGAACTTATTTTGCAGAGCCGGACACTATCCTTGTGTTCAATATCTTCTATGAAGTATTCGGAGGAGGAACCCGCCTTGCAATGCCCAAGACAATTTGCGCGCCGGACTCGTCGTCATTGAAGCCTGGTTCAGGGTCTACTAAGGGAGTCCTGGATTAGGGGGTGTCCGAATGGCCGGACTATGACCTTTGGCCGGACTCCCGGACTATGAAGATACAAGATTGAAGACCGCGTCCTGTGTCCGGATGGGACTTTCCTTGGCATGGAATGCAAGCTTGGCGATACGATATGAAGATCTCCTCCCATTGTAACCGACTCTGTGTAACCCTATCCCTCTCCGGTGTCTGTATAAACCGGAGAGTTTTAGTCTGTAGGACGAACAACAATCATACCATAGGCTAGCTTCTAGGGTTTAGCCTCTCTGATCTCGTGGTAGATCAACTCTTGTACTACCCATATCATCAATATTAATCAAGCAGGAGTAGGGTTTTACCTCCATCGAGAGGGCCCGAACCTGGGTAAAAACATCGTGTCCCTTGTCTCCTGTTACCATCCGCCTAGATGCACAGTTCGGGACCCCCTACCCGAGATCCACCGGTTTTGACACCGACAGCCACCCTAAGAGAATCGAGCAAGATTCTCAGAGAAATAATTTAGAGGCACCTAGTTCTTCCAAGAATAAGAAAAAGAAAAACGATGGGACTTTGCATGCTTCTAGTGAACCTGTTATAGACACACCTGAGAATCCCAATGATATTTCTATTTCTGATGCTGAAACACAATCGGGTAATGAACATGAACCGAGTGATAATGTTAATGATAATGTTCATGTCGATGCTCAACCTAGCAAAAATAATGAAGTAGAGATTGAACCTGCTGTTGATCTTGATAACCCAGAATCAAAGAATCAACGTTATGATAAGAGAGATTTTGTTGCTAGGAAGCACGGTAGAGAAAGAGAACCATGGGTTCAGAAACCCATGCCCTTTCCTCCTAAACCATCCAAGACAAAGAATGATGAGGATTTTGAGCGCTTTGCTGAAATGATTAGACCTATTTTCTTATGTATGCGCTTAACTGATATGCTTAAAGTAAATCCTTATGCTAAATATATGAAGGATATCATTACAAACAAAAGAAAGATACCGGAAGCTGAAATTTCCACCATGCTTGCTAATTACACTTTTAACGATGGAATACCAAAGAAACTTGGTGACCCCGGGGTACCAACTATACCAGGCTCCATTAAAAGAAATTATGTTAGAACTGTTTTATGTGATCTTGGAGCCGGTGTTAGTGTTATGCCTCTCTCTTTATATCGTAGACTTGAATTGAATAAGTTGACACCTACTAAAATATCTTTGCAAATGGCTGATAAATCAACTGCAATACCTATCGGTATTTGTGAGGATGTGCCTATTGTGGTTGCAAATGTCACTATCTTAACAGACTTTGTTATTCCTGATATTCCCGAGGACGATAGTATGTCGATTATCCTTGGTAGACCCTTTTTGAATACTGCAGGGGCTGTTATTGATTGCAACAAAGGCAATGTCACTTTTCATGTTAATGGTAATGAGCATATGTTACACTTTTCGAGAAAACTATCTCAAGGTCATAGCATCAATTCTATTGGAAAAGTTCCAACTATCATTATTGGAGGTTTTGAATTTCCTCTCCCTGCTGTCAAGAAAAAGTATGATATTCTTATTGTTGGGGATGTTCATATCCCCATTGAGGTAACTTAGTGTTATTCGAAATTTCTCCGGTTCCATGTTATTCGGAATGAGTTTGTTAACAAGACTTGATCAACCTTGTTAGTGGATTCATTTTGATGATCATGAGATGGATGAAACTAGAAGGCACAACCTTCTATACCCTCTTTTTACTTTCTGTTATTTAGAATAAATAAAGCATAAATAGTATTATCTGTCTGTTTTCTGAATTATCCATGCAATAAAAAATATCCCGAAAATAAAAGTGCTCCAAATGCCCTGCAAATTTAGTATGATTTTTTATGGAATATTTTAGGATTTTAGGCACTGAAAATATTGCAGGAGGGGCAAGCACCAGGCCACGAGGGTGGAGGGCACGCCCACACCCCCTGGGCGCGCCCCCCTATCTCGTGGGCCCATAGTGGGGCCCCTCCACTTATGCCAGCACCCACACACTCCATCTTCTTCCCAAATAAATCCCCATCTAACTCAAGCACGAGTTCTAGCTCATTTTGCTGCGATTTTCGATATCCTTGCTCAAAGCTCCATTCACAAAACTGCTTTGAGAGATTGTTGCCTGGTATGTGACTCCTCCATTGGTCCAATTAGTTTTTATTCTAGTGCTTTATTCATTGCAAATTTTGGTTGCATAGGTGACCATGTTCTTGAGCTTGCATATCAAATTTATGAGGTCCCAAATAATTCTAATGCATGATATAGGCTCTAGGCACTTGTAGGAGTAGTTACTATCAATCTTGTTTAGTTTTATTCACTTTTATTTTGAAGTTACTAAAATTTCAGAAATTTTTCAGAAAAAGAAATATGTCTAGGAGAATGAACCAAGGTGGTTCCTCAGTAAAGAAAGGACCCATGATTGCTATACGTGAGCAAGACAATGAACTACCGAGGGACGCAGAAGTACGAGCTTGTGAGTGGCCATCGGACGATTTTATGGTCAAAGCAGGCTTTAAGCAGGAATTCGACGCATATGTGCGTAATGCCGATCTGGAGGACTTCTTACAAGATAAGTGTCCTCAGTACTATCAATTGACTGATTCATTTGTGCGAAGGTTTAAATATAAATGTACACGTAATTCTCCAAGTGTCCTATTTGATATCTATGATACATCTTATACCATGGACTTAGAGGATTTTACAACTGCTTGCAAACTTCCGCAATGGGGTAATATTAATGATCCCCACAAATCTGAATTTAGAGATTTTCTTGCTAGTATTACTGTGGGAGAATCTAGGGACATAGCACAAGCTACCATAGGGAGCATTCATTTTCCTGCTATACATTATTTTGCTCTTTTCATTGGTAGATGCATTAACGGTAAAGATGAAGCATGTCATATGTGTGTCCCTGATCTTTGTGTCCTCAAGAGTGTCGTGCTAGGTTATAAAGATTATAACTTGGGGGCAATAGTTGCACGTAGGTTGCATAATAATGGTAGGGCTGGAGATTTATTTGGAGGAATTTAAGGGACCCATGTGGAAAATTATCTTGGTATAGCCCCACGAGAGGGTGATATGATGTTGCCTCCTGCTTATTTAGATTATGACGCTATGGCCAAACATCATTTTCTTAGGAGGAATGAAAAAATCCTCCAGTATCGACTAATCTTTGACAGACATAGCTCTGTCCATGTTACTCTTCCTGCTCCTTTCCTTTTTGATTACCAGGAAAAAGGAAGATATGTTGTTACCAGGGAGGAAGCAGCTGAACACGAGGGGAGAGCGGAGGCGGCTCGCCAACATGTCGCAACTCAGGAGGCATTTGCTGTTGCATCTCAGTATGACCCCAGTTGATATCAGCCAGGCTACCCTTGGTAGTAGACCAACTTAGGCCAAAAGCCTAAGCTTGGGAGAGTACGTATTTCTCACCGACTTTACATTCATGTTCACACACTATTCTAGTTGTCGGTGCTCATACTCTTTCATTGTATTATCCATGCTAGTTTAATTTCTTTTTCTCGCTTTCTTCTTGTGTGTTTGATAAACCTTAATAAAAACCAAAAAAAATTAGTTAGTTTAATTTTCATGCATGTAGTAGTAATTAAATTGAAAACCCCAAAAGATTTCTCGTTCTTTTTCTTACTTGTTGGGAGCTTTCCCGTGAGAATAGTTTTATTTTCTTTTCTTTTCTTTGGGGGTCAAGAGTAGAAGACCATATTAAAAATGACTAGTCGCTCTCCTATGCATGATTGTTTATTTAATTAGAGCCCATATTGCTTTGTCTTCTCTCTTGAGTTGAATGCTTGCAGATTCCAACTTAGTCCAATGCATGTGCACTATTATTATTATACACATTGTTCGGTCATGCAAGTGAAAGGCAATAATGACGATATATGATGGGCCGATTGAGATGAGAGAAGCTGGTATGAACTCGACCTCTCTTATTTTTGTAAATATGATGAGTTCATCTCTCCTGATTCAGCTTATTATGAAGTAAACATATTTGCAATAACATTTAGAGATTATAGTTGCTTGTGCCATGCTTGATTAGCTGTGAGTTATAATGGTTTTACCTTGCGTGCCAACTTGCTATTAAAATTATTATGACGTGGTATGATGGGATGGTATCCTCCTTTGAATGAATTGAGTGACTCGACTTGGCACATGTTCACGCATATAGTTGAAACAAATCAACATAGCCTTCATGATATTAATGTTCATGTTGGATTATATCCTACTCATGCTTGTACTTGGTGTGAATTAATTTTAATGCATGTTTATGACTGTTGTTGCTCTCTTAGTTGGTCGCTTCCTAGTCTTTTGCTAGCCTTCACGTGTACTAAGCGGGAATATTGCTTGTGCATCCAAACTCCATAAACCCCAAAGTTGTTCCATGTGATTCCACCATACCTTCCTATATGCGGTATTTACCTGCCGTTCCAAGTAAATTTGTATGTGTCAAACTCCAAACCTTCAAATGAAATTCTATTTTGTATGCTCGAGCAGCTCATGTTTCAACTAGGGATGCCTATATCTTCCATGCTAGGTGGGTTATTCTCAAGAGGAGTGGACTCCGCTCCTCATTCACGAGAAAGGGCCGGTAACTGGGATGTTGTAACATCCCAAATTTTCAATTTGGAATGTTATACATAGGTCATTCATGCATATCATCTTTTATTTCTTTTCCGCTCCGCAATCCTCGAAATCCTAAGCAACTCAAGGACCCTCGGAGAGAGTTGGGGATTTTCCCGGTTTCATATTTGATTTCCTACCAAATAATGAAACGAAGATTTTTTATTTTATTTATTTTTCTCTCTGAAAAATATTTCGTACAAAAAAAGAGAGGAGATAATATGACTTCTCCAAAATAATTGAAATATTGGAGGAAAATATTAAAATCATTCATTTGATTTTAGTTGATTTTTATTCGGATTTTATTTGCAATAGAAATATTGCACGTTTTCAAAATTGCATTTTAGGGCCAAGAAAATGTTCATCTCGTTCTAAATATTTTATTTAGACGGTGAAAATTTGTTTTGGCATTTTTAGGTTTTTATTTTATTTTCTAGGATTTTATTTCTGCCGGTGAAATTATTTAAAAAAAAGAGTTCCGCCGACTGGGCCAAAACCCAGCTGGGCCGCCGGCCCAACCGCCGCACCGCCGCCCCCACACGCGCGCCAGCCCCGCCGCCGCTCGGACGAGGAGTCCGAGCTGAACTCCATCGCCGTTGCCGCCTTGGCCCCTCCTTCAAGCAGCCCCCCTTTATATACGCCGCCACCCCGCCCCAAACCGCCACCACTGCCAGCCTCGCCGCAGCCGCCGCCGCCCGCACTCGCCGCTGCTGCCTCTGCGCCTTGCCACCGCTGCAGTCGAGCGCCGCCGCCGCCGCTTGCCGCGCCGCCACCGATCCCCGCCACCGGAGCCGCCGCCCCACCTCGCCTTGCCGGAGCCCCTCGCCAGAGCCCCTCGCCGGAGGTACCGAGCCAGAACCGAGCCGCTGGTTTTTTAAAAAAAACCGTTCGGTTTTTTTAGAAACCCTAGTTCGTTTTTTTAGATCGGTTCACCGGTTTTTCGCGGTTCCTCTATTTACCGGACGTTCGTCCATACGTTCGTTTAAACGAACGGTTTTCTTCCGTTAGTTACAGATAACGAACGCTCGTTCGTTAGCCTGTTCGTCAGTTTTCTTTTATCGGATTTATCTGTGATTATTTTCAGTCATGATTTCAGATCCGATATTAGTTTCTGTTTTTCTTTGCGCTCGTAGTCAGAATCAGGTGATTCAAACGCCTATAGTTTTGTCTCGAGACCCTCTTTCTGTTTAATCAACTTAAACAAGATTTTGATACTGAAAAAATTGACTTTAGTTCAGATTAGTAAACGGATCTTGTTTCTTTCACCGTTTGAGTTTCGTTGCTCCGTTTGATTTTGTTCTCTTTGCAAACCGGAGTTCTTAAGTTGAACTTTCTGGTCAATCGCTCTTATTTGAAGTTTTGCTCGTGCATCTTTGCTAGTTGCTTATGTATTTTATTGTTTGTTTGCGATAGAATTCCCAGAGTGCGAATCGTGTTACTACGAGTCTCTAGGATTCACAGATCGTCAGCAAGGCAAGTAACACATTGATCATACTCTTTTCATACCCAGTTTTATTGCATTAGTTCCATCCTCAAACATTGCATGATTAGGATGTCTTTAACTTGAGGGTACTGAGAAGTAGTTGATGAGGTAGAACCTATTGCCCTGTTATTATCAAACCCTTTGGAGTTACTTCTATGTGTTGCTATTATTCCCATGCTATGCCCGTAGACGTGGATTGGGTTTGAGTGTTTCCATGACAGATGTGAGATTGTTAATTAATGGTTCAACTTAAGGTGGCAACTTTGATACACATCTGGGTGGATTGAGGCACCTGGGGAACCCAGTGTTGTCTGGTTTTTTTTTTGGAAATCCCGGGGTAACCATGTGATCTTCCTATGGACCGCCACCCAGGCTCAAAGGGGACTGAGATGATTCATGCTAGAAACTTCCATGTGCAGCCACAAGCTATTATGGGCTCTAGCATAGCTAAGTAAGTTACGTGAAGCTCTTGAAGAGGTAGATCAGCAGGTAGTGGGTTTTGTAGGTTTTGTATGGTCTACCGGGAGTAGGGAGTTAATGTTTCTGAAAGACTATGTCTCGGTCATCCTTTTCTCAAACACCATGCAGTGCAAGAAATCCAACGGAAGCGATTGAGTCTTGTGGGGAAAAGTGCGCAAACCTCTGCAGAGTGTACAATCTAATCATGGTTAGCCGTGTCCTCGGTTATGGACAATTCTTGAGTATCTAGTACTTGGGTTATCACATGTATCTCATCACTCATTATTAATATTGTTGGGTTGATAATTATTTTAATTGGGATTGAGATGGGGTTATACCTTCTCAATGTTTCAACCATCATGATAGTTAAATTAAAAACTATTCCTTTGTTGTAGGAAAAAATTGGCTTTTCGCAAAACTATAACCATAGAGCTTTCCACCAGCCATATATGCATGTAGTGATAGCATTATTCTGTTCTTGCTCTACTGTGTTACATTGCCAGCATATTCCATGTGCTGACCCGTTTTCGGGCTGCAACGTATTGCAGACTTTTCAGACAAGGAGTAAGGTTCATTAGGTCGTTGCCGTGTAGCTCAGCTATGCCGTTGGAGTTGATGGAGTCACTTTATCTTCCAAGCCTTCCGCTGTTATCGCATTTAGATGGCCTTAAGCCATATTATTGTAATAAGTTCTCTTTTGAGACATTCGATGTAATAAGTGTGTGATTGCTACTCTGTTATAAATCCTTCGAGTACTGTGTGTGTCAGCATTACTGATCCAGGGATGACACTAAGGCATAGAGACTTGACCGTTTGAGGTCGGTCGCTACAAGATGGTATCAGAGCACACGCTGAGTGTAGGACACGACCACTAAGATAAACCATAGGTCACTCTTCTCTACTCATTTCTGACTCCTCTTCCTTTTCCACTCTTTAGGATGCCGGAGATGAAGAACAAGTTTGCGCAACCGGATGAGGATACACCTTTTGGACGTCACTTGAAGGAAGTCACTAGGTACTTGAACATAGGAATACCAAGTTTCACCGGGACGTACAACGCCACCTTACCAGAAGATGAGCGCTAGATGATTCAAGTACAAGTTCCAGGAAGGACGTTCTCGCCAACTTCTAAACCCATAGAATTTTCTTTCGATGCACCTACCTGGAGTCTTGGCAAGAGCATGGAAGCCCACATTACCATAGGACGCATTGGATAAGTCTACAACCGGGAACTCAAGGACACTACCTATTAAATATGTGTGCGCCGAGACGAGCAATGGGAGATGATCAGCACCAAGAAGGATAGATCCATTGTAGCTTTTATCCAGGAGTTAAACCAACACATTCAACGTCAGGAGAACTAGATGTGCGCAGACATGATGGAATTGAAGAAGGAAAAGACTAGGATAATCGAGCTGGAGGAAGAACTCCAGTTCACTCGCGATGGATATGAGGAGGAAATCAAGACACTACTAGAGAAGAACGACAACCTGGTTAAGAAGATTGGAATATTCATGGGAGGACCAGCACCGGGAGACGAAGACGACGACCCCACTTGCCCGGACAACTACATCATCATCGACGACACCGATTCTGATCCCAGTGATGATGATTATGAAGATGAAGCTGGAGCAGACATCATGGAGTCTTCCACCGATCAAAATTTCTAGATGACCACCATATATTAGCAGTATTCCCCCATGTATTTAGTAGTAGTTGAGCACTTTTGCGACAGTACTAGACCATTGTATGCCCTTGCTTGATTGATTGAGTGATATGATTGTGTTTGTCTCATGTGCATATGGGTAGTGCTTTCTCACTAGACCTTTCTCTATTCTGATCTCTTCCATCTAAACCCATCAGATGCCTCCGGGACGTGACACCGGTTTTGCTTTCCCACCGGAGCTCACCCAGTTGATCCAGCAGCAGAATGCTTTGATGCAGTTGTTAGTTCAGAACCAGGGCAACAACAACAACAACAACAACAACAACAACAACAACAACAACAACAACAACAACAACAACAACAACAACGACGACGACGACGACGACGACGACGAC